>NC_056750.1:23094707-23254707 GCF_019279795.1 Protopterus annectens
CTCTCGGAGCCGAAGTTTTGATGTTGGCTGTGAGGGGTTGACCTCAACTCCAAAGTTTTCGGAGCCATCACTTCCCCTCGGATTGTTGGCATTCGACAGCTTGGCCTCAGCTGACATCTCTGAGCAGAGGGCTGGGGGAGTTCGGGGATCCTCTTGTCTTCAGCTTCTCTGGCCCATTCTGATTTTGAGGTGGTGGAGAGAGTCCCCTCCATGCCCAGGAAATCCTCGGCTCCCACCCTTTCACATCCACTTCTCACTGCCTTGGGGTTGTTTCCTGAGACCTCACCACTAGCCCCCTTTGGACAGCCATTCAAGCAAAGCCTGCAAGTACTTCTACTTTTGGATCCCAAGATCTCTTCTGATGTCTCCCTGGAGCACCCCACTGAGGAGATCCCCCGGAAGAGAAGGTGCAAAAGGAGGCATCTAGATTCCCCAGAGTGATCTGTCACAGAAGGCACCGATTTTGAGGAAGGGAAAGAGTCCCCCAGATCTCCACCTGAGGATGTCTCCTTTGGAGACATCTTCTTTCCAAAATCCTACCCTGGAGGAAATGGTGTTCTTGGAGGCTTTTGTGTCCAGCCCATTTACATCTTGGTTGTCTCCCCTGCTGATGCACTCATCCCTCTGGTATCAGGCAGGACTTGGAAGGATCCAGACATGGTGGAACCTTTCCCCAAGAATGCAAACAAAATCCTCAGTGCTCCTCCTGACCGACCCCATTGGACTAAATGAATCCCGGTAGATGCCACGGTTGTTGTGTTAGCCACCAATCCCCCTAACAGGAACTGTGGACAGATTCAGTAAGAGAGTATACTTCTCATCTACCTTCACATTATGAGCCATAAACTGCCTTTCTGATTTTTACTAGGCTGCAGAGGAAATTAATCAAGAACTCTCTAACACAGTCCTGGAGTCCATGTCTGATGAGGAGAGGAAGTCCTCCTCCAGATTGGCCACTCTACAGTCATTTTCCAATGCGTCCATGAGGTTAATTTCCCATGCGGCGGAGGATACCTCAAGGGCCACTGGTTCCGGCATTGCCATTAGGCACCAAGCCTGGATGCAGGTTTGTGACTTTGCAGAATATTTCCAGGTGTCTTTCATCATTGTCCTTTTTGATGGATCGTCTTTGTTTGGGCCCACTTTTAGAGACACACACTCCCTTAGTGAGAAAGATGGAAGGACCTTGTCTGCCATCGAAATTCATTTTTCTACCCCCCCCCCAAAGATCCTTTTCCAGGAGTCGGTGGGGGGGGGACTGTGGTTCAAGAAATCTCAGGGTCCTTTTCAGCAGTCATAGCAAGAATATTCCCCCAGAGGCAGAGGGGGAACAGTTGCAAATGAAAGACGCCACCCAAATGGCAGAGGGGGTCTGCAAAATCAAGGATCTCTGGATTCTTTCTCAGACAGGCCCTTTCAACACTCTTGAGAGGTTGCCCAGCTTTCTTCCTCTGGAGGCAGGCGGGGAGCACTTATCTTTGCACCCAGAAGCCTGGCTAGCCATCACAAAAGATTGTTGAGTACAAAGGATTGTATCCAGAGGATACTCCATACACTCTTCAAAAACCAAAAACTTCTCTCCCAGGTGTTCCACCCAGTCATATAGAGGCAGCAGAGTTGGTGATCTCAAAACCGCTCCAAAAAAAGAGTCATCCAGAAGGTCCTATCAGATCAGTTAAGATCATGCATTTATTCAAGATTCTTTTTAGTACCAAAAAAGACAGGGGACCTCAGGCCCATCTTGGATCTGATATCACTAAACAAGTTGATAAAAAGCACAAAGTTCAGGATGGTCATGGTCCAGTCCATTTGACATTTTTTTGAAAATGGACAACTGGATGTGCTGAGTGGACCTGAAGGATGCATACTACCACATCAAGATGGACAAGTGCTCCAGAAGGTATTTGTGCTTCAGGCTGGGAGCCAGTCATTAGTTCAGAGTGCTTCTCTTTGATCTCACCACAGCTCCCAGAGTGTTCACCAAATGCATGGCAGAAGTTGCAGCTCATCTCAGACTGCAAGGATTCCATGATTTTTTTCTGTAACTAGACGACTGGCTCCTAACCACTCAAACCAGGCATCTACTCACCCGAGCCAGGGACTGTCTGTTGCAACTAGCTCCTACCGTGGGCATAGCAATCAGTATGCAAAAGTCTCAGCTTCATCCAGTTCAAAGTATAGATTTCATAGGGGCTCATTTGGATATGTTCAAGACCTTGGCCTTCCTTACTCTGGATGGGGTTTCAATCCTAAGACTACATGTCAGACAGATTTTGGCAATCCCAGTTCCTCCAGCCAAGGTAGTACTCATGGCCATGGGTTCCATGGCTGCCACCATAACTCTGTTACCAACAGCATGCCTATACATGAGAAATCTGCACTGGACCTTAGCAGTGCAGTGGTCACTACTTCAACACCCCTTCAGCTATCCAATCAAACTGTCATAAGTGTGCAAGGATTCTGTCTTGCTGTGGCTTCACTCTGCAGAAGTTCTTCAAGGATTCCCCTTTGTTCTTCCTTCTTCAAGCATCACATTGACCACGGACGTCTCCCAGATTGGGTGGGGGGCATTTCCTAAGTCAGATGGTCCAAGGCATGTAGACATCACAGGAGAACAACCTACATATCAATGTTCTGAAGATGAGAATGGTCCTATTAGCATTGCAAGCATTTCATAGCTTCCTTCCTCCACAGACTATTGTGATGCAAACGGATAATATGTTGGTAGTCTGGTACATCAGTAAACAAGGGGGAACCAGATCCTAGCCCCTGTGCCAAGAAGCAATGAGAGTTTGGCAGTGAGCAATTCTGATTGCAATGCACATTCCAGGGGAGCACAACATTCTAGCAGACAGGCTTAGTAGAATCTTACTGATGCCTCACGAATGGCTTCTGAATCAGTTAGTGGTGAACATGATCTTTCACAAATGGAGTCAAGCTTGCGGCAATCTCTTCACATCCCCCTACAACAAGTGCCCCAGGTTCTTCACCTTCATCCACGGTGAGGGACAGTTACCCAAGGATGCTGTGGTCAGCGCATGGCCTCCCGGATTACGTTATGCCTTTCTTCCTCTGCCCTTAATCCTCAAGTTTCTTCAGAAAGCTTCCAGGTTGAAGAGTAAAGTGATCCTCATTGCCCCCTTTTGGCCTCGGCAAATCTGGTTCACCTTCCTTTGGTCTCATCTGATTTGCCCTCCATGGATGCTTGAACCTCTTCCAGATCAGCTATCCCATCCATCAGGGCAAATTTTTCCCAATCTCCTAGGTCTGAAACTAACGGCATGGTTTCTCCAATTTCAGTGATTGCTAGATCTGCCAGGCTTTCATCCCCCTGTCCGAAATATTCTAATCTCTTCCCACAAATCTTTGACTAGAAGAATTTACAAGAGCAAATGGAAAAGATTTTCTATTTGGGCTAAACAGCAGAAATGTGATCCTTTTACTGCTCCTGTTGTAGCAGTCCTAGATTTCCTTGTTCATATTTCCACTGTAAAAGTTGGCAGCCATTTTGAATTTTAATATCAGAGAAAAGGCATCATCTTTTGTCTCATCAAAGTTGTGCAAGGCTTTTCTTAGAGGGCCTTTTCATCTTTGTCCTCCTATCAAAGAGCCAACACCTCCTTGGGATCTAGACAGCGCAGTGGTGCAGCAGTAGTGTTGTCGCCTCACAGCAAGAGGTTCTCTGGTTCGATTCTCGGCTGGAGTGCCTTCTGTGTGGAGTCTGCATGTCGTCCCTACATTCGTGTGGGTTTCCTCTGGGCACTCTGGTTTCCTCCCACATTACAAAGACATGCATCTGGAGCGTTACTCCCCAGGCCTCTGCTGAAAACTGACTTTGTTCCAAGTTGGACTTTCCCAGTTAACAAATGTTAAAAAAAATAAATAAATAACTTATTTTACAGGCTCTGGTTTATCTTCCTTTTGAACACTTAGCCAAAGTAAATTTGAAGCTCTTGTCATGGAAGACTGTATGCTCTTTGTGTTTCACTGTTGCAGTCATCACATTTGGGTTATCCCTGCCAGGGTAGCCCTCAGTCGGCCTGAATATCTGAGACTTAGTATTTCTGCATCAGTTGCTGTTGCTTGAGGACTGATGCTAGGTCATCAGTGGTATAAAGGAAGGCATCTGACACCATTACATCAGTCTTTCTTGCCGTGGAGCCTGAAGCAGAAGCAGTTTGCACGAGTGCTGGTCGGCCGCTACCTGAGTTTCATTTCCGAATTGAAGTTGAAGTCTTCAAAAGTTAAGTACCCCGTTGGGGATCCTTTTTTCTTGCACTAACCAATGTCAGAAAAGTTAGTAGTTGTCACACCTGTGGAAAGCAAATACCACACTGGGACTTCCACTCTTACTGAGTCACTTGTCTAGGCCCAGACCACAGTGTCCCTCGTTGTCGCTTCTGTGCTTTGTTTAACACCAGAACTATTAGTCGTCGGGCCCTTATTATAGCCAGATATTTCTGTTTACAGTCCTTGAATTCTGATATATCCACTATACTCTATGGCATATCATCTACTCGGAGGCGATCTCTGCTTAACATGCAAGGCCATGTCAAACCCTGAGGTGTTGGACATGCTGCACTTAAAGAAATCCCAATCCCTTAGAGCCACACGCTCCAGTGATCTAAGCCTTGTCATCACAATGAACAAAACATGCTGGAGGGATAGGTTCCTGAACCAGAGACTCCCCATACTCTGGAATAGACTGCCCATACATGTCAAGCAGAGCGCCTCCTTGGCGCTCTTCAAAAGGAACCTTGACGATTGGATGGGAGATAGGAAATTCATCCTTGGGATCACGTCAGTCGCCATGCTGGACAGGGGTCCAGGGAAGTAAATATTGTGGGAAGAAATATCCATGGAATTGTTATGGCTAGGCTTGTATAGGCCCTAGAGCTGATAGCCTCGTACCAACCTATGAACCTATGATATGGCTTTGATAAGCCATCCGTGAGCAGATCTTCTGAAAACACGTAAAGATAAAGACAGAGAACGCACAAGACCAAACCTTCCAACGATGCTTCCATTAAGCTGGTCGTCAATCCTTGGATGGGTCTGGAGCCGCTGTGCAGGCACCAGCTTCCGAGGAAGTCCTTTGCAACACCAAATCCCGACATAAACAGACGCCTTCTTTCATGGCTACTGTTCTTTTGAAAACAACCGAGTTCCTTAGGCCCAGGGGTCGAACCACACCCAAGAAACAGACTACCCATTCTCAGGTGCCTGCTCCCTTGCCTCAGTCTCAAATGCTTAAAATGGCAGAAGACCTTATCGTGCTGATTAGGGGAAGCCAAGCCACTCCCTCAGAAAAGAAAAGAGATCTGTCTCCAATAGTTTTGTCTGAACAAGAGTCAGATGAAACCGATGCATCTGACTATGAAGACATGCAGCCCCTTTCCAAATATGAGGATTCTGATGCAGAGGAATCCATTCCTTCAGCCTCTCCCCCAGAGGATTTTCCCTTTGGGGAAATCCTGCATACCTTAAGGGAGCATTTCCAGTGGGAAAGTCAAGACTACCCACAGTCTAAAAAGAGACTCACAGTTCCTGGACCTTCCACAACACAGACCCTTAGCCATTCCCCCAGTCCAAGATGTGGTGGATGATGTCTTCCTTGAATCCAGCTTGACTCCAGACACCCTCCCTCCTGCTCCCAGAAAACCGGACAGGTACTACAGAGTCCCTGACTCTCACAAATATCTTTTTAAAAATCCAACAGCTGACCCTGAGGTCATTACTCAAGGGTCTAAAGGGATTAAAGCAACCTCAGCTAAGAACCCCACCCCCTCAGACAGGGATTCCCGAACACTGGACAGATGGGATAAAAAAGTATACACCTCAGCTACTCTTGCTATAAGGGCACTAAATTGTCAGTTCCATATGCTTAAGTATCAGCAACATACCTTGGAACTCCTTAAACAAAAAAATTCCTCCTTTCCTGCATAGACAGAATCTAAAGATTTACAGGACTTAATGTATTCTGCTGGTCAAGTAACTAAACACACTTTGCACTGTGGTTTTGACGCCCTAGAAGCTTCTTGCAGGGCATCAGTCACCAGATCTGTCATTAGAAGACATGCATGGCTTAAGCAACAATCCCTGCCAGACCATGGCAAATCAAATTTGTTGGATGCACCCTTGCTCAAAGATAACTTATTTGGCACTAAAGCAGAAGAGGTCTTAAAAAAGATGGAAGAAGAAGCAAAATCTTCCAGACTGTTAAAGATTTCTTACAGGTCCAGCCTCCTAGGTACAGCAGGCATTTTCCCTCCAAACACTGGTCCTTTCCTGCTCCGAGTAGGTAGTGCTAGCCTAGGCCCCGTGGAAACGGACCCCGCCAGACAGCAGCCCCAGGAGTTGCAGAGATCTAAGCAGAGGACTACCTTCACTTCAAAACCAGAGAGTTCTAAGCCACCCCCCCCTTATAGTAAGAACTCACAATGACTCGCCCCCTCCCGACCTCACCTCTGCCCACCTTCACATACCCCTAGGAGGAAAACTCTCCTTTCACTCAAGCACCTGGGCCACTATTACCAAGGACCAACGGGTTCTGAACATTGTGTCTCATGAGTACAGATTCTCCTTCCACACCCTTCCAACCCCAAAAGGGTTCCCAGATCTATCAGTGGGCAGGGGCTCAAAAGCAAATCCATTCCCTGCACTCCTTGGGGCAGTAGAGCACGTTCCTGCAGAGCAGATAGGTCAAGGCTTCTACTCCAGACTTTTTCTGGTGCCCAGAAAAGAGGGCACCTGGTGCCCCAGCCTCGATCTATCCATTCTAAACACCTTTCTGGTGATCCCAAAATTCAAAATGCTCACCCTCCAGCAGCTGCTACCCATGCTCTCCAGTGATGCCTAGCTAACCACCCTGGACCTAAAAGAGGCCTACCTCTACATTCCTATCAGGGAGTCCTGCAGAAAATATCTCCGCTTCAGGGCAGGATCTCAACACTTTCAGTTCTCTGTGCTTCCCTTTGGCTTATCTACTACTCCCAGAGTTTTCAGAAAATGCTCTACTTAGACGACTGCCTTATTCAGGCAGACAGCCAGGAAAAGCTGCTCAAAGACCTGGCCTTTGTAAATGACCTATGAACCTCCCTAGGGTACACAGTCACCGAAAAAAAAATCCAAACAGGTACCCACCAAAAGGATAATCTTCCTGGGAGCAAGTTGGACACAGCATCCCGGATGGCCAGACTGCATATGAGGAAACTTCAGTGGTACCTAAAGAACCTTTGGTGTCAACACTCTCAAGATCTGGAAACTCTTCTGCCTATTTTTCCTTGCCTGAGGAAGGAATTTCTTTGGTGGGCAACAGCCTGCTCCCACAGCAAGGGACTGCCCTTCTCCCCACACCCAGCCGCCCAGATCTCACCACAGACGCATCAGACTATGCTTGGGGTGCACACCTGGATGGCAGGTGCATACAGGATCATTGGAACCTCCAGCAACTCCCCCTGCACATCAGTCAAAAAGAGATGATGGCTGTGCAGCAGGCCTTGATAGCTTTCAAACTCCTTTTCTCTTCAGGGGTTCTCCTGATCAAAACAGACACCACCACTGTGATGTGGTACATCAACAAGCAGAGAGGGGCTCACTCTTACCCACTGTGCAGGCTGGCCATGACCCTTTGGTTCACAGCCTCTTCCGTGCAAATACACCTGTTAGCACAATACCTGCCAGGCTCTCTCAACTCCCTGGCAGACCAATTAAGCAGAAATCTCTTGGACCTCCACGAGTGGCAGCTCAACAGAAACACCTTCATCCAAATAACTCAGAAATGGGGAACCCCAGAGGTCGATTCTTTGCCTCCCACATCAACCATCATCTCAGCAAATTCTGCACCATGGAGGATCACTGCATGGTTTGGAAAGTGGATGCCTTGTCCTTCTCCTGGGTAAACCCCTCAGTCTATGCCTTTCCTCCCCTACCTGTCATTCCCAGGGTACTGCTCAAAATAAGGGAGGAAAAACCATGGACCATTCTCATAGCTCCAGACTGGCCCCGACAGCACTAGTACCCCTTGCTGCACAGCCTGTCCCCGCTGCTTCCATGGAATCTTCCTCAGATTCCAAACCTCCTAACCCAGAGGGAAGGGGAATTCATGCACCCCCAATTACAGACACTGAATTTGGCAGCTTGGCTTGTATCCTAACCCCTGACCACTCTGCCATCCCCAGTAAACAGGTTCTGGATGTTATCCGAGAGACCAGACACCCTAGCACCAGAAAGTCTTATGCAGATAAATGGAAAAGGTTCTGCACCTGGATCCAGGCTGAGGGGGCCAATACATCACAGCCCTCCAGCCCTCTCATCCTGGATTAATTAGCTGACTTACTACACAGTGGTCTGTCTTTCTCCTCTATAAAAAATTAATGCCTCTGCTATTTCTGCTCATTTTCCCACTGAGCAGACTCTTTTTTCACACCCTCTGATTAAACAGCTCCTCAGAGGGGCTAGCAAATTGATGCCCCCCAGAAGGGCATCAACACCAGCTTGAGACCTTAACTTTGTCTTGGAAAAGCTCGTCCTGCCCCCTTTTGAACCAGCTTCTTCTGCAGAGCTAAAATTTCTTTCCTGGAAGACAGCGTTCCTCCTGGCCATCACTTCAGCCAGAAGAGTCTCTGAGCTGCAAGTACTTATGGCTGTGGAACCCTTCATCATCTTCCATGCAGACAGGGTATCCTTCAGAACTAATCCATCCTTCATGGCCAAGGTGATGTCCAGTGTGGCTCTCAACCAATCCATCCATTTACCCACCTTCTTTCCTAACCCCCAAAACAAGGGGGAAAGTATTCTGCACTCTCTAGATGTGCACAGATAGCCTCGATACTATCTGGACAGGACTAAACCCTTCAGAAGGTCTGATAAATTACTGGTTAGCTTTGCTTCAGGGGCAGAAGGCAAAGCCATCTCCAACCAAACTATTTCCAAATAGATAGTACACTGCATCAATTTCTGCTACAAACAGCATGGCAAGCCACCCCCAAGGGGGTCAGGACACACTCCACCAGAGCAGCGTCCACCTCTGCAGATTTCCTCAGAGGATTCCCCACCAGGGACATCCTGGAGGCTGCCAACTGGACATCTGTTCACACTTTTACCAAGCATTGCCATCTACCTTTCTTCTCCAAATCCAGGGCAGGGTTTGCCTCTGTAGTCTTGCAGGGCATCCTAGCCAGCCCCTAGTTTCCTTGACTGCCTCCACCCATTTCCCCAGCTTTGGGAATCTACCCAAATGTGATGACTGCAACAGTAAAACACGAAGAACATAGTACAGTTGTGCACACTTACCATAAATGTAGATGTTCGAGTGTATTCACTGTTGCAGTCCTGGTTATCCTCCCTCCTGCCCCCTTTCTCTTCCCCCCCCCCTTGTCATTCTCCTTTCCTTTCAAGGGACATATTAGTATTTATTTTTCAGTGGTGGGGTTCTGCCACCAGAGCCTGGCCTCCTACCTTGGGGGTTCCTGACAGGTTAGGGCAAGAAAAACTGATGTAATGGCATCGGATGCCTTTCTTTATACAACTGATGACCTGACGTCACTCCTCAAGTGACAGCAACCGACACAGAAATACTAAGTCTCTGGTATTCAGGCCGGCCGAGGGCTACCTTGGCAGGGATGACTGCAACAGTGAATACACTCGAACATCTACATTTATGGTAAGTGTGCACAACTGTAATTTTTCTGATGACTGTCACTTCTACAAGAAGAGTACCTGAATTTGCAAGTTCTGTCCTCTAAATACCCTACTTAATTTTTCACAAAGACAGCATGACATTATGTACTAATCCATCCTTTCTTCCCAAAGTTGTAACTGAGAACAATATAAATCAATCTATCAACTTACCGGTCTCTTTTCCTAATTTTGAAAACAATTTTCACAGACAGTTGCGTTTTTATGTAGACAGAACTTAATCTTTCAGAAAATCTGACCAGCTTTTCATATCCTTTTCGGTTGCCAAAAAAGGTAAACTAGTTGCCAAGACCAACTTAGCTAAATGGTTAAGGGACTGCATTTCATTTGTTTATGAATCTAAAGGTGTTCTTTTACCTCACCGATTCAAAGCTCATTCTATTAGATCAATGGCAACTTCTCAAGCTTTTTGGACTAAAGTTTCAATTGTTGATATTTGTTCAGCTGCCTCGTAGTCTAATTCTAACACCTTCATTTCCTACTGCAAACCGGACATTGTGTTCAGAAATAGAGCTGCTTTTGGTTCTGCAGTTCTCTGGAATATCCTTCCATGAAGGCCACCCAAGGTTATTGTAGATGGGGCCTCTGTCCTCCAGGTCAAGGAAGAATGAAAGTGACAATATCAGATAAAGATGTTATGTACTTACCATAATGTTCCATCTGTGTTGTCCTTTTCATTCTTCCTTGACCTTCCCTCCCTTCTTCAACATGTCCCCTTGTGAATGACTTGACAGATATGTTTGTAGGAACCTCTGTTCCTTGTTGAGTTCCTGTGTAACTTTCAGAATTGATGTACATTGCTTATATTATGGTATAATTGGTCAACATGGTAGCAGCAAACTCGATTTGAGGTAACTAGGGGGGAGTGAGGGATTGTGGGTAGGGGAAGAGCTTGAGCTGTGGACCCTAAGCTTTTGAAAGCAGCTGAGTCGGAGCCACAGTTGGATCTGTAACCCACAGGCCAAAGAAGAGTGGAAAGGACAACACAACGTTATGGTAAGTACATAACTTCTTTTTATTCATAAAAGGTGGGAATAATAACTTTTTAATGCAGTGATGCTTTCTGTAATATCTTTAAATGTCAACGGTCTCAGAGATCAATACTAAAAAGAAAGAATAGTGAACTATATTAAAAAATGTAGAGTGTAAATAGCTATGTTACAGAAGACACACTTGAATTTGATAAAGAAAGGTTTTCAGGATGGTTATTCAGTAGACTACGTGGGACAAAGGAAAAGAAGAGTACATATATTAATTACAAGAGGAGCTGCAGTAGTGATAGAAGAGAGCAAAAACAATAATGACAGATGTGTAGTGCTAAGGGGCTACTGGCAAGGGAAGAGGATTGCACTGACATGTATTTGTGTTCCACCTAAAACTGCTGTAATGGAGCTTAAGAAAATTCTGGGAGAAATAATCAGTTTTCAGCAGGGAAATATTATTTATAGATGGGGACTGGAATGTGTTTGCAGCAGTGAAGATGTGTCTGGGGTCCCAGAAGGGAAAGTATAACAAAGGAGGGTAGATTTTTTAAAGTTGTTTGACTTTCGGCTTTTCCCGGTTAGGGGTCGCCACAGTGGAACTCCGGTCCGCTAATGATTGGCAGATTTTCACAAACGCCGAGGTGCCAGCTCGACGTCCAACCTTCAACGAAGGCATGCCCATTTACGCATGGCTTTCGAACACCACCCAACCGCGGGGAGGACATGCAGACTCCACACAGAAGACACTCCCCGCACTGCAGCCGAGAATCGAATGGGAGAACCCTTGCTGTGAGGCAACAACGCTACTGCGTCACCACCGCGGCTAGGGTAGATTTTTTTGAAGTAATTTATGAAAATACTTGGCATGGAAGGTGTGAATTCAGTAATCGGAGTTCGGAGTGAATTTACATATCATTCCCCCAAGATATAAAAGCTGGGCTAAGCTAGGCAGAATTTAAATTTCACTAGAACATATGCATTTAATTGAAGTTCTTGATACACACCCAATAACTATTTTAGATCATGCGCCAATAATAACTAAAATAAAAACACAGGGTAATGAAATAAAAATGAGACTTTGCAGCTTCCCCATATATCTGTTGAAAAGGGAGGATATTAAGGAATGCGTAGTGAAGATTATTCAGGAGCTATTAGAGAGGATAGAAATTTCTTCTGAAAATATAGCTAAGGAGTGGGATAAAATTAAGGTGGAGTTTAAAAAATAGGGTGGGAATAAAAGAAAAGGAGCTATGGATAAGAAGTAACAATAATTATTTAGAGGGACTGACAAATGTTAAAGTATTGCAGAATATGGGTGAATCTCACAGAACAAGAAAATGAGCAACTGCAGAATGCTAAGCAGAAAATAAGGGATTACCTCGATAATATGCACGAGCTTAGAAAGACTGCTGTTAAACAACTGTTTTTTGATAATAACTCTAGAACACAAAAACCTAGCACCACGACTTAGGCAACAGGAAGTAGAAAGGGCTGATGTCAAACTTAGGGAGCCTGAAACAAGGAAGGTAACGAGAGATCCTGTAGAGGTATTAGAAATATTTCAGAAATTCTGTGAAAGTCTCTATAAAGCAGAGAAATATAAAAATCAAGAAAAGATACAAATGAAATTGTTTATGGAATAATTAAATATGCCAAGGTTAGAGACAGATGAGGCTCAATTACTAATGGTTAGGATAGGAGGAGATGAGATAAAAACTGTGATGTATAACCAATCTACAGGAAAGTCCCAGGAAAAGATGGTATTCCTGTAGAAGTTTGGAAGCTAAGAGGAAAAAAAATTGATACAGATCTGGAAGGTTTTGTTTAACAGAATTTTAAGAGGAGGAGTACCACCAATGTCCTGGAAGAAAGCAGTGATAGCTGTAATACCTAAAGAGGATAAAGATCCATCAGATCCAGCTTCATACAGGCCCATTTCAATACTGAACCATGATTATAAAGTGTTTATGTTTATAATGGCTAAAAGAATGACAAAAGTAATGACAAAATTGATAGATATGGAATAATGTGGTTTTGTGGAGGGAAGGCAAACATGTGACAACACTGATAACGCATTGATGATCCAGATGGAAGCAGAATGTAAGAAAATACCCCTGTTACCCCTGTTGTTGGTGGGTCTTGATGCAGAGTAAGCTGGGACTTTGTGAGCAGGGCAATGGAAGCATTTGCATTTCTGAAAAAAATTATAAGGTTGTTTAGGAGGATGTATGAGGGATCAGAGGTGAAAATTAAAGTGGGTAGGGTCCTTTCTGATAATTTCTGCTTGAGCAGAGGAACCAGACAAGGGTGTTCTCTTTCACCTTTATTTGTATTATATTTAGAACCATTGGCAAAGAAAATAAGGGACTCAGAAATTCAAGGATATAATGGTATGGTAGTCAGGAAAAGCTGTCTGTGTTTGCAGATGATATTATTTTATACCTAACAAAACCAGAAAGAGACATTACAGTGTTGTGGAACATTCTGAGACAGTTTCAAATCTTTTTGGGATACACAATTAATTAATCTTAAACAAAGGCAATAGCAATAAATTATGTACCCACACAAATTAGTTCAGCAATATCCTTATTTATGGGGGCATAATAAAATAAAGTATTGAGGAGTATGGATTAAAATTATTCTGGTGTTGCTGCTAAGGATATGTGGGAAGAGACTAAACAAAAGATAATACAAAAACTGAGAAAATGGAAGCTTTATTATATGGATAGTAAGATACAAGCAGTTAAAATGTTTTTAGTCCTTTTAACAACAACAAGTCGTATACATAGGTCAGGTATATTTTTCTCAACCTGAGGAGAAGTTCTGGATAGCAGTTAATAAAGAGCTGAAGGACTTCTAGCAGGGAAAGATGGCAACAGTCAAGTGAGATAAGCTGATTCTTCCAAAAGAACAGGGCAGATTGGGATTACCCAATTTTAAGTGATATTTCAGAGCTGCACAGCCAAGGCTCCTATACATAGCACAAGCAGAAAACTGTAATTCAAAGTGGAAAAGGATGATGATGAAACAGGGGTGAAGCTCAAGAAACAAGGAGAGACTGGGATTTTGGATGCAGACCTTTAAGGAGAATAACAGTAATCATACAGAATATTATATCCATAAAGTAGCAGAAATTATTCTAAGAACTAAGCCAACACGAGAATGGAGAAAGGAGATTCTGCCGAAAGGGATGACTGCAGTTAGGGGTATAGACAATAGGTAAGAGGGGTTGGAATTTATTGGAGAAAACTGGCAAAGGAATCAAGGTATTGGGAGCAAATAGCTAGAGAGGAAAAATGATAGAATGGGATGATGCCAAGAATTTATTTTGACTGCAGGTTAGAGACTGCCTTCCCTGTCAGGGATTGATATCACGGTATAGGCAAAGAGAAAGAAATAAGAGGTCCTAAATGAAAGAACAACAGTAGCAGAGTTTTTAGTAGAGTCTAGAACAGAAGCTGCCATTAAAAAAGAAATAATTAGTAGAGCATATAAGATATTGTATGATAACTATAAGAATCAATCAGAGGACGTTAGAAAGGATTGGGAAGAGAGATTGGATAAGCAATTCACAAAGAAACAATGTAAAATATATATGTATTTCTCCCAAATATGCAACAAAATCTAGAAGATTTAGGATTTTTGCTTGGAAATGTTTACATAGATATTTTTATACCCCAAGTAGACTCCAGAGTATTTTTCCTCATGTCGATAGCAAATGTTGGACGTGTGACGGTGAAGAAAGAGGTAATTGGAAACACATTTTCTGGTGAGCTGGCGGACAGTATACACCGTCAGAGATGCTGAGTGGGCAGATTGGTGTGATGAGGGAGATGATTTTTCTGAGCTATGATACAGAATCAGAATTGCCTAGATATGGCAAGGCCTTGCTGTCTCTAATTATGGTGGCTGCCAACAAAGCAGTTACTAGAAAATTTAAATCAAAATCTAAACCAACTATATTAGAAGTAGTGAGTATAGTAAAATAGATAAAACAACTGGAATTGAGATCTTTAGAAAAGGGTAGGAGCAAACTACATGGGAAAACTGGGAATTGTGGGAACAATACATACAGTGGTTTAAATGAATGCAGGACTTAAATTAGCTATGTAATGTTTGACTGGAAATGATTGGATAGATTATAAGTGATGCATAACATTTGCAAATGGAAGTGTGTCAGTATATAAAATACTTGCAACTAGGATTGTGTTGGTGTGGTTTATTTTCATTTATATAAACGTATGACTGCTTATGTCGTAGGTGATGGTTTAATAAAGATGTTTCTTGTTTTCAAAAAGGAGCAGGAATTGAAAAATGTATGTAATATTGCTTAGGTTATATGATATATATCAGTATATGTGAAGCATAATGTTTGTTAATTTTAACTTGTTAGTACAGTTTGATTACTTTTATAAAAATGTAAATGTGCTTATATCACTAGTGATAATTTTGTAAAGGTGTTTAAAAATAATATACTATCCCAGTAAACAGAAAATTAAGAAAAATAAAAGAAGTCCACATTTTAATAATCATATTAAATGAATTTGGGCCATAGTGCACAGTTTCCTAGCATGAGGATTCTTGACAAAGCCAAAAAATGGGGGGGAGGGCGAAGGTTCAAAATTAGGGATAGATGGGATAGATTTTTAAATGCTGCTATTATAAACTTACAAGTTGATAGAATAACAGGTTTTATGTTAGCATGCATTTATTATTTATTTATTTATTTATTTATTTCCAGTTTGATTACCGGGGAGGTCCACTGGGCGCAAAGAGCCCATTTTCAGTGGAGGCCCATGGAGAAAAGCTCTATATTACATACAAGTAAACAAAAATGAAATTATACAAAGTAAAGTGAAAAAGTACAAATGCATAATGGCAAGGCAATTCTTAAACATATTTACAAAGTTGTTTAGAGAACTATTTGTACAATAAAAAGTTGATAGAGGCAAGAGAATAGCGTTTACTTAGTTAATAAGAGTTCACAATTGTAGGGAAAACAGTTATTAGTTGAAGGTTAAAAATTTGAATGTTGTAGTATGTTGAAGTGTAGCAGAAATGGAGGAGATATAGGTGGGAAGTACACTGTTAGTAGAGCATAGATTATATTTTCTGGAGTATTTTTAGAGAGGTGGTTGAACATTAGTAAAAGTGGAGTTAATTTTCTGAAGGATAATGAAGTGTGAAACTTAAATATCTGTCATTATTTAGTGACTTCAATTCTCAATGATTTGCCAAAAAAAAAAAAAAAAAAACGTAGATGTTATGAGAAACCTGAACAAAAATCTGGGCATTCTGCAAAATTCTCGACAGTTGAGAGGTATATCTGGGAACAGTCAGCGTAGAATAGCATATTACAATGCAAAATGAGAGTAGTACGAATGCAGTTGTGTGGTAAGGTTTTTCTCCCCCTAGTACAGACCTCTGTAATTAGTGTGAATTTCTGACTTTTGAGTTTCAGGAATTTATTAGACTTGCACACACTGAAGAATTCTAGAAAAAGCAGCCATGTTGCAGACACTACATATGCATTGTTTTTCAGGAGAAAATATTGGATTTGACAAAATAGTTATGTTGGCATCATCATAACTAATTATGCTACTTAAAATTCTATAACTGAAATGATGCAGAATGTTATTCATGCATGTTAACATCACGACTGCCAGCCTAAGTTTTGATTAAAGCATGCATTTACTTATAGTGAGTTGAATGGGTCAAACCAGGCCTTTAACTTTACCACAGAGGTAACACCTGTTCTCCTTCTCAAAAAAGTTATTCTCTTTGATTGTAGCAGCATCATGGAATGCCAGGACCCTGTCTTCCTGGCACAGTCATATACGAACACACATGCAGTCTCTTATAATATAGAGAGTAATACATGACTGTATCAATGGGAGACAAACACCTGCATGCACTCACGCATGTGTACACACACACACACACACACGTGTAGTTGGCTATAATTTAGAGAATAATACATGACTAAATACATGACAGTATCAATAGATGACAAACACCTGCGTATACACAATACACACACACACACACACACACACACACACACACACACACACACACACACACACACACTTACAGTTTAATATGGATAATACTACGTGGCTGTATCAGCTGTACAGAACACACAAATAGAGGCACACACCTAATTTATTTTGATGGGGAAAAAGACGTGACTGTATCATATGGACAGAAATAACCATACACACACAAACACGCAGGCGCACATACAGACACACACGCACACACACACACACTGAGGAAAACCTTATGAATTTATCAACTGGGCACCATTTAGGGCATCACTGGAAAATTTATAAATGACAGTAACTCAACTTCTCAGACTTACAAAAAACACTGACAGTATCTCAGACTTTAGGAACAGCACATCATGTTTTTCTTGAACAGAGGGAGCCAGAAATGATCATAAAGCACCCTCCCCACCCTAGAATTGAACTGCTTCTATCTCCTTTCTGGGTACAACAGTAGTGCTTTGGGTAATCAGACAAGTTAGAGCTAAGTAAGGTCGTAGTGGTAAACCTGAGAGGGTAGTATCAGTAGATATGTGTTACCTGGACTTCATCAAGGCATTTGTCTTGGTGACATACAGGAGTCTCTTAGGATCAATACTGAGGAAATAGATGGCTGCTTGGCTGAGTGCTGTGGGATACAGAGTGTTGTGACAAGAAGAATAGCGTGTCAGGAATAAGGAAAGTGGTATAATACCACAGGGGTCTTTTCTGGGTCCCTTGCTTGTAACAGTGCTCTGATGTATCTGAGAGAGTACAGAAAAGGATAGAAAGGATGACCCTCTCCTTTAATAGCAGACAGATGTGCTGCAGTGAAACTTTGGGATGTGAGGGTTGGGAAAAGACTTAACAGGGGTAACAAGGTAGCAGATGAAGTTCACTACAGACTGGTATAAAATATTGTGATTAGAGTCTTAACAGCTCTGGTATCACGTATTACCTCTTGAGAGTGGAACTGATGGGAAACAAAGCAGGAACAGGATATCAGGGTGGTGATCACACCTAGAATGGAGCAGCTGCAACACACAGAATGCCTCGGTATTTCCTCAGGAGGAAGAATCCAGAAATAAAGAGGTAATTCATGCTTTCCCCACTGCAGGGCTCTAGTTAGATCACCGATTGAATATTGTTCGCAGTTATGGAGGTTATACAAGAAAAGGTATATCAGGCTGCTGGAAGGAGTCCACAGGAAAGCTACCAGAAGTATTTGTGAGATGCTGGAGAAAGGATGTGATCAGAACCTAAAGGAGCTTCTTACTTAAACCTTGAAGTGAGAGTGAGTGATGACCTTTTCACACAAGATCATGTCAGATAGGAAGCATGCTGAACAAAAAGCATAGAAGGAGAAGAAGATCACAGGCAACACATCAGAGGCACTACTCCCTGGACCTCCAAAAGTCCATTATCATAAAGACCCTTGTGGACCAGTTGAGTGGAAACCTGGAATAGGTGTTGGAGAGCAAATCATCAGAGGCATTTAGGTTGGTATCGAAGTGGTGGATAAAGGAAAGGGATAAGATGGGAATGGAGAAGGGGCTGAATATAAAATGCACAATACTTCTGTAACGATTGACAATGACAGTAATTCGTTAGCACTAAATGATACTAATTTTCCATCAATAACTGCTAATGATAAGACTGCTAATGTCAAGACTGGGTTTAACAGTAGTAGCACGTCCAGTGCACAGACAGTGAATTCCTCTTCCACGACTTTTTTCGGCAAGAAGAAACAGCCAGATTTAAAAACTGTCTTGACCAGAAGCAGGACTTTTCTGAATTCCCAATCCTCCGGAGACGAGACGTAGTTGATGAATGCAATGACTTTAGTATCATTAACTTAACTGATTATGTTTTCTCTGAACAGGACTTGAATGTATTAAAGCTGGGTTTTAATTTTGTTCCCAGCTCAAGAGCCAATTACGTTAACACAGTAGTTGATCTCAAAAAATATACGAGAAAACTTAATTTGCATTACTTAATGCATTACACGCCAGCAGATAGGCAGAAAGTTTTTAATAAACCTTCATGTTATTCTCCTACCTTGCACCACACCATAAGGGTGTTTGAAGAAATGTGCATACAAGACATTGGTAAAATGTTAAAATGTAGTCCAAATTGTCAATACAACATGACAGAAGCTGAGAGGAAAGCTTTAAAAAACTTAACCATTTTAACAGATAAATTCAGGTTTATGAAGAGTGACAAGGGGGGCAACATAGTAATTATGACACAAAATTGTTACAAAGACAAGATGTTTGAGCTTTTGAACAATACTGATGAATATGATGAGGTAGTTCTTTCAGATATACATCGTAGTTATGGCTTCATACATTCCCAGTTATATGAAGCTCTAATGTCTGGTGACATCAGTTTTGAAATGTACAATTTTTGTGTAGTTGAAAAACCACGGATAGGGGTAATGTTTGGAATACCCAAAACACATAAATCGGTCATGAATCCACCTTTCAGGCCAATAGTGTCGTCCCCCCACTCTGTCACTGAAGGCATCTCTTTAGTAATAGATGCCATTTTAGGTTCCATCAATGAAAAGCACGAATCTTTTACTCGTGATTCATGGCATTTTTTGCACAAGTTTAATATCTATGCTTTAAGCAAGTTGTTTGATCCCAATAGACATTTTCTTTTAACAGTGGATGTCATTTCACTGTATACCTGCATACCCCATGAAGATGGGATTGATGCCATAAGAAGTTATTTAGTCAAATATAAACCTGAATACAGTAATACTACTATTTCTACCATTTGTATGCTATTAGACATAGTTTTACATAACAATTATTTTTTGTTTGGAGGTAAATTTTACAGACAAAAAAGGGGAGTAGCAATGGGGTCATCTGCAGCGCCAGCGTATGCCAATTTAGTCATGGCTTGTTGGGAGTTAGAATTTATGCCAGTGTTGAGGAGGAAATTTAATATTTCCTTTTATTCACGTTACGTGGATGACTTGATTTTTGCAATAGAAGGTGACCATTGCACTGTTAGCAGTTTTTTGTCAGACATCAATTCTTTCTCTAATTATTTAAAGTTCACTATTGGACAGGCAGGTTTGGGTGTTAACTTTTTAGATATTTCTCTTGAATGGGACATGGAATAAGGTAGATTTCACAGTCGCATATATGGGAAGAAAACATTTAACAATGCTTATTTGCATTTTCGCAGTGGACATGCTAGACATGTTATCAAAAACATCCCTAGAGGTCAATTCATTAGGGCCTGTCGAATGACGTCAAAAGATGCAGATTTATTAAAAGAATTTGGTTTTATTTCTTCCTTATTTTTGAGTAGAGGGTATGACAAAAAATTGATTACTGTAGTATCTGATGAAATTTTTCAAAAACGTAAGGATAGTTATCCCTCCATATTAAGTTTAACTACATCAAGCACCTATGATGTCTTGACCAACAGGAGTGCAAACAAAAATTATGAAGAACCTGTTTGCAGTCTGGATATGAGTTCTGACAGCAGGCGTATTCAACGCCTGCTAGAACAGAACTGGCGAGTTATTCAGGGCAATTCAGATATTTGTAAAATATTGGGTAAAAAAACGCTTTTTGTTGAAAAGAATCATTTTAACATTAAAAAAGCTTTAGAACATGACACTATTAGTGTTTCAATCAATAGGGCGTGTCACTTGTCATCTAATAGGAAGGGCATGCATTGTTGTTATGCTTGTAATATGTGTCGCTACATTTCTATAGGTCCTTACATTTCTGTTGTTTCTTTTGACAGAACTATTGAAGTTCCAGGATCTGTCAATTGTTGCACAC
Source organism: Protopterus annectens (assembly GCF_019279795.1). NCBI lineage: Eukaryota > Metazoa > Chordata > Ceratodontiformes > Protopteridae > Protopterus > Protopterus annectens. The sequence continues at coordinate 23,115,222 of NC_056750.1, forward strand.
ATGGGGTCATTTATATAGCACTTTGCTCCACATGTCCAGCGTATTATGTGGGAATGACCTCACGACAATTAAAGATTCATATAAGAGAGCATCTTTATAGTATTAAAACGAAAGATGAAACTAATGCTCTCTTTAAACATTCTTTAGTATGCTGTACCTTTAAGAAATTTTTGTTTTCTATTTTGGAAGTTTGCCATAAGGACATGAGAGATGGTGATTTTAAAAATTACTTGCTACAACGTGAGACAGTTTGGCAGATCAGACTGCGATCTGACTGCCATCCAGGACTCAACGAGTCCATTAATGTAAAGTGTTTTTTAAAGCATCGTACATTGCAAGTTAAAAAAGATGAAGACACAGTCTTACTTCATTTTACCAACAGCTTAATTGGTTAATTAGTACCAAGGTGTTTTTAAATGTCAATTGTTTAATTGATTTTACATTTGTTTGTAAGTATTTAAGGAGTTTGTATATGTTGAATTTTATTCTGATGAAGTCCACGGACGAAAGCGGATAAATACATTTCCAATACGCTATTTTTGCCTTGGATTATTCCATTATTTTGTCTCTCCACCTTGGTTTCCAGTTGTTTGTTTGTTCTCCAGCACCTTTTGTTCTTGAATATAAAATGCACTTAAAGGGCACTCAACTAAATATGCTTCTTGTGTCCATCTGCTTGTCATGTGCACACTAATGCTGCTTTTGAGCTGCATAAGTTTTGTGGTAGCAGAAGACCTTAAAAGTGAAAGCAGTATTGTAGAATTCTGAAGAAATAATAGTAATATATGAGTTTGTTCATACTGTACATAAGTGAACAGCAAACCCATTTGGTATAAAAAGCATGCTTACTTTGATGTAATTCCGTTGATTTGCCATGGTTGCACTGAGTTCCTAATCGCGGCAAACATGTGACTTTGCATTTGCAATGTGGCTTTTAGTGTTGCTGAGCACATTGCAGCAAAATCAACCATCTGATGTTGTCAGTCTTCATTCATACTTGACTGTTGGGTTCAGTTTCGAACCTTGCAACCGACTCAGCCATTATATCAAGCTCAAGCCAGCCAGAAACTCTCAAGCCAAGGCTACCCATACTGCCTTTCTTCACCTCAGATCTTGTTTGCCAGATAGAAAATCAGATGCATCAGCTGTGCACTCAGCTAAGTGCTAAACTTTTCTTTGATGTATATATTTCCATATATATTTCTCTACTTGTTTTGGTTGTTGCTCGTTCTCCTTTGTAGTTATTGGTAGTGGTGTGTATTGGTGTGAGTGTTCATATAACCTTTTCTTTACCTTTTTCTGGGTAGTTTCTACTTACCATTGTTGGTGTAGGTCTTTCCCTTCCCTCTACCTCTGGTAATTCTTCGATACCATCACTGGTGTCTTTATTTTCCTTCTTTCTTTCTATTACCCTCTTGGGGGTATTTTTCTAGGTACCATTGTTGGTATATTAATTTTTAAAAAAAAAAGCTGTATTCTGTACTCCCTATTTTTTTTGTTAGTATTTATGCATGTGTGGGTGTGTCTGTGCACATGCCCTCTTACTGTTTTTTGAAAGATGGCAGAAAAACGGAAGGGAACCACAGTTTTAAGCAATGTGAGGACTGTAGCAGAAAGATGCCCAACTCTGATGGGCATCTTTCATGTGTTTATTGTTTAGGTGTCCCTCGTTTGGAGATTCAACCACCATGTGAACTCTGCAAGGGTTTCAGTGCTTGCCCCCTTGCAGAGAAGCAAAACAAACATATTCTCAAGGGGCTGCTAAAATGCTCTTTTAGTGAGGCTTTGTCTGAGGCAGAGATATCTAAGTCTCCCAGAAAGGAATCTAAGAAAAGGAGCCCTTCAGTACCTTCGTCCCCTTAGGTACAAGAAGCTAAAACTACTAAGATTCAGGTTTTGACTCATCCAAATCTGCACCAATTCCTGCTTCGGCACCAAAGTCTGTCACATCTCCCACGGTGCCGACCGTTATTGAGACTACCAAAACTCCTACAGCATCGCCCTTATCATCGGTACCAATGACCTTTTCGGCACCAACAATAGTCTGTCCAAATATTCCAGTAACGTCTTCCCCTGTAAACCAAATTACTGGTCAACAGACAACGATGCCGAAGGTCGAGAGAACACCCAGGACTAGATACTCTCCATCTACAGACCCCTTCTTGGGTCATAATTAAGTCCATTTCTTGAAAGGCCAGAATTGCCCTCGGGGGGTGTCCGTCCGTTCTACCAGGAGCCTTTCAGAGCAAGATGTAATCAGATCGGTGCATCAGCTCTTGGCAGCCAGAGGCCCTCCTGCTCCTCGAGAACCTTTCTCTTATCTGGAGCCGAGGGTTACTCTCCCAGGGCACCCACTTTTCTTCCTCCTTCAGCCTCTCTGTAGGTCTTGGAGCCCACTACTTCGATTTTCCTAGTTCCAGCTGCTTTGGTACCGATGATGGATCTCACCTCGGTTCCGGAACCGACTCTCTGGTATGCAGCTCCATCGGATCCGACCCACCTACGGGACTGTGATTTGGCTGCCAGCTCTGGGATCCCTGAATTGGCTCCAAATTTTTCCACGGCGCCATCTATGGTTCCTGCTGCCCTGGCAGTTACAAGTCCTTTCACAGCTCCTACTCTGGGAGGGGGCTTGTCGGAGCGAGGTGTGATCCCGGTTTCGAGGTTGTCTTTCTTGGTTCTGGGCTCCCATCCCTCTTCAGGTGGGCCTGCCTTCCAGATTATGGAGAAAGCCCTTGTCTCAGCAGACTCACAGTTGGCACCACCCCTGCCGGAATGTCACATTTATGTATCCTCTGGCTCGCAGCTGTCACAATCTACTACTGTGGGACAGTGAGCACAAGAGCAGCAAGATACCCTATTGCAGGGTCCCCCATCTTTGGAGTCCTCCTCAGACCGTCCCCCTGAGGAGCCACCCCATAATAGATCATGCAAGAGGAAGCACCTGGATTCTCCAGAAGAATCAATTGCTGAGGATACAGATCTCAATGAAGGGGAAGGGTCCCCTCGGTCACCCCCTGAAGATGTCTCCTTCGGAGACATCCTGGAAATTCTGAAACAGAAGGGTGATTGGAAGCCCACAAACTCATCCTCCAAGGAATCTGCTTTCTTGCAGTCTTTTCATGGCCGGCCTTCTACTTCTTGGGTGACCCCACCTGCTGATGAACTGATCAGACTCATTGTGCAGCATGCATGGAAGGCTCCTGATACCATAGAACAAATTCCCTGGAGACCGGACAAAATTCTTTCTGCGCTGGAGGACCAGCCCCACTGGTTGAAGAGTCTAGCAGTGGATGCCATGGTGGTGGTGGCTGCCACAAAAAAGGAACTCACCAAGGAGAGTCCAGCTGTCCATCCCCCAAACCGAGAGTCCCAGATGATGGACATATTTGGGAAGCGGGTCTTTGCTTTATTGACCTTTGCCATACGATCCTTGAATTTTTTGGCACATTTCACGAGACTCCAAAGGAATCTGATAACTGAGCTTTCAGAGACCTTGGTGGGAGCAGTGCCTGACGAGGTCTGGATAAGGTTGCCTCCAAGTTTGCCATCCTAAAATCGCTGTCCAACTCATCAATGTGTCTTGTTGCACATACAGCCAAAGGGATGCCCAGGGCAGTAGGTACACATGTTGCCATCAGGTGCCACTCCTGGATGTGCTAATGTGACTTTGCGGACCCCTTCAAATTTTCCTTCATCAATGCTCCTGTTAATGCTACTTTGTTATTTGGCCCAAAAGTTAGAGACACATTATCCAGGTGTGAGAAGGACGGAAAGACCCTTTCTGCTGTGGGTGTGAGTTTTTCCACCCCTCAACGACCTTACTCCAGCAATCAAAGGAGTGGGAAGATATGGTTCAGAAAGTCCCAAGGGCCTTTTCGAGACACATGTGGCAAGTATTCCTCCCAGGGCAGAAGGGAGAACTCTTTGGGAAGACACCCTTCCCATGACAGAGGGGGCCCGCGCAACCAGGGTTCCAGGGCTTCTTTTTCTGGACAACCCTACCAGCGCTTCTGAGCAGCAGCCCAATTGCTTACCTCTGGAAGCAGTTGGAAGAAGTTTCACTCTGCACCATTCAACCTGGCACATAACATCAGATTCCTGGGTGCTGACAGTAGTTACGAGACGTTACCATATCCCTTTCATTCTTTATCCCAGACCACAAAGGCGAATCCCCAAAGTTCCACCCAGTCAGAGGGATATAGCAGCAGTAGAAATTCAAAAGTTGCTTCAAAAAAAGAGGCATCCAAACAGTTTCACCAGACCAAATAGGGTCCAGATTTTACTCAAGATTCTTTAGTGCCAAAAAAGACAAGGGATTTAAGGCTAATCTTAGACCTCCATGTTCTGAACAAACTTGTACAACAGACAAAACTCCAGATGGTCATGGTTCAGTCTATCCTTCCTTTTCTGGAGAAAAATGATTGGATGTGCTCTGTAGATGTTCATCGTGCATACAGCTGCAGTCATAACAGATGGGTTCTCCTGCCGTCAGGCGGGTCCTCGGTCGGCCGAATTCCAAAGTCTAGGTCCAGCGTCGGTTGTCGTCGCTTTCTTTCCTGACGTCAGTGCGACAGGGGTACATAAGACACAGCTGACGCCATTTTCTTCAGTCTTTTTTGCCGCGCGGTGCCCAAAGCAGAAGCAGTTCGCAAGTGCCAGTCGTCCAGCTCCTGAAATTACGAAAATTTGGAAACCGAAGTCTTCTTTAAAGCTAAGTACCCCGTTGGGGAAACTTTTCTTGCCTCAGACCAATGTCAGACAAAGTTAACAATTGTATTTCTTGTGGGAAGCAAATACCGCATAAGGATTTCCATTCCCTCTGTATACCTTGTTTAGGCCCAGACCACGACGTCTCGGGCTGTCGCTTTTGTGCTACTTTCAATAAACGCACTATTAAGCGTTGGGCGGAGTTCGCCCAGCACTTTTTTGGTAAAGCTTTTGATTATAAAATGTTGTCGGAGACTCCAACTACCGTTTTGTCCAAAAAACGGAAGGACAAAGACCGACACGTGAGGTCCGCGGTCTCCACCGACACCATGCCAAAACCGACTACACGTGGTCCGATTCTCAGCGAAGTGCCTACGCAGCCCCTGACTACCGACGACACTTCTCTGGCGGTGTCTTCTGTAACCGAGACCACAGGTGCCTCGGCCCATACCCTGACTACAGCTACCGAAGCCACTGTGAGTGTTGAGCCTCTTAATGTGGACAGGTCCACTTCCACCCATGGTGTCTTCAGACCCTCATCTTCCTTTTCCATAAAGGCCTTTACTAAGTCCAAATCAGCCATGCATCCCAAGAGGCCTGTTGCACAGGGCCCATCTCCAGGTCCCATGCCTAAAAAGCAGATGCTCAAAATGGCTGAGGATTTAATTACTCTTATCAGGGGTTCCCAACCCCCTCCAGACAAGAGACCCAGAGTGGAGGAAGATTCTCCCTCTTCTGACCTGGGCTCCATTATTTCAGAACATTCTGATGAAGAGGAACACTCGTACTCCCCTTTTGAAGATTCTGATGCAGAGCAGTCCATTCCTTCTCTATCTCCCCCAGAGGATTTCTCTTTCGGGGAAACCTTGCATACCTTGAGGGAACACTTCCATTGGGAAGGCCAAGATTTTTCAGATTCCAAGAAAAGACTTGGGGAATTTCTTTTGCTACCTCAGCACAGACCTCTGGCGATTCCTCCTGTCTTGGACATACTTGATGATGTTTACTCGGAGGCTTGCCTTAATCCGGATTCCCTGCCTCCTGCCCCCAGCCAAGCCTGATAGGTACTACAGAGTTCCTAACTCACACCAATTTCTTTACAAAAGCCATAATGCTGACCCTGAAACCATTTCTCAAGGCCCCAAGGGAATGAAGGCCTCTACTGCTAAGAATCCATTACCTTCCGAAAGAGAGAGTCTAGATCCTTAGAAAGGTGGGGAAAAAAGGTATATACCTCGGCCACCCTAGTTATGAGGGCCTTAAATTGTCAGTTCCATATGGTTAAATATCAGCAGTTTCTGTTATCACAATTAAGGAATAAAATGTCACAACCTGAACAACCAGATTTGAAGGAGTTGCAGGATATGATGCATAGTGCAGAACAAGTGGGTAAACGCACCTTACAATGTGGCTATGATGCTCTAGAGGCCTCAAGTAGAGCTGCTGTTACAGGATCAGTCATTCGTAGACATGCCTGGCTTAGGGAACAAACCTTGCCGGATCATGTTAAAGCTAAACTACTAGATGCTCCTTTACAAAAGGATGTATTATTTGGTACTAATGCTGAGGAGATACTATGGAAAATGGAAGAAAAAGCTAAATCTATGCAAACTGTCAAAGCTTTTCTACAGGTACAACCACCACGTTTTAGCAGAAATTGGCCTTCAAAAAACTAGTCCTTTCCAGCCACGGACAAGCCCCAAAGAGGTAGATACAGGCGCACAAGGGGCAGAGGACAATCTCAAGGATCATATAGAGGCAGACAATGGCAAACTCCAGCACCAAGAGGTGGCGAAGACAGTGCACAACAATACAGGAAACAAACCCAATGACTTTCCCCTTTGCATGCCAAGCAATTCTCAGCTGGCAGCACCCTTGGGAGGAAAGCTGGCATTATTTTCAAAAAATTGGCATATTATCACAACAGACAAATGGATCCTGGACATTATAAACAGAGGCTACAGATTTCATTTTCACACTCTTCCAAAAATGAGAGGCATGCCGAACCTGCCACACAATCAAAGGACAGAGGCTCAAATACAAATTTCAAAGCTCATGAACATGAAAGCTATTCAAGAGGTACCTACTCACGAACAAGGTCAAGGTTTTTATTCCAGACTATTCCTGGTACCAAGGAAGGGAACTAATTGGAGACCCATTTTGGACTTATCCATCCTAAACACATTTCTACTCGTATTGAAAAACCAAAAGAAGGTGCACCATGAGGCAAAGTCTTGATAAGATGAGTCTCCAATGGGTAAAACACAGGTTTATTGGTATAAAACTCAAACAAACTGCAGTATGGTAAGCGCTTTCGCGTTATCACTAACGCTTCATCAGACATTAAAGCAGCTCAAAACCAACTGTTTAAATAGTGAATGACACACAAAACATGTGTTTGCAGTAACGAATCAGAATAAAAGTTATAAAAGCACAAAATGCAAACCTTATAAAATCCTATCATATAAACTTTAGATCATTGGAAAACGTAACAAAAATCATAAGAACTGATAAGCATATCACAATAACATGTTAGTGAAAACAAACTCAAAAGCCCTTCCTAGTGTCTCAAAGGGAGCATATTTATGCTATAGCCAAGAGCAACATCACCAATGCACTAGCCAAACACATCAAGGAGTTGGGACCTACACACTGCTTTAAGTTCCAGGTTCTTGAATTAGTAGGCAGAACTGGTCGGTTAGGAGACATTAAAAATAAAGTAGAAGAAAGAGAAGGCAAGTGGATCTTAAAGTTACAAGCTCATAGATTTGGCATAAATGACAGGCTAGCCCTCAAACCTTTCTTAGCAAACAGACCTTTGAGACACTAGGAAGGGCTTTTGAGTTTGTTTTCACTAACATGTTATTGTGATATGCTTATCAGTTCTTATGATTTTTGTTACGTTTTCCAATGATCTAAAGTTTATATGATAGGATTTTATAAGGTTTGCATTTTGTGCTTTTATAACTTTTATTCTGATTCGTTACTGCAAACACATGTTTTGTGTGTCATTCACTATTTAAACAGTTGGTTTTGAGCTGCTTTAATGTCTGATGAAGCGTTAGTGATAACGATACTGCAGTTTGTTTGAGTTTTATACCAATAAACCTGTGTTTTACCCATTGGAGACTCATCTTATCAAGACTTTGCCTCATGGTGCACCTTCTTTTGGTTTTTCAATACAGTTGCTTTTTCTTATTTGAAGGTGCTTTACCCAGCAAGAACTCTCTTTTTTCTACATTTCTACTCGTACCAAAATTCAAGATGCTCACCTTACAGCAGCTTCTTCCCATGCTGGGCAAGGAGTCTTGGCTGGTAACATTGGACCTCAAGGAGGCATACCTGCATGTCCCAATCAGACAAAGCTGCAGAAGATACCTCAGATTTCTTGCAGGTTCAATCCACTATCAATTCTCTGCATTGCCCTTTGGCTTATCTACTGCGCCCAGAGTATTCACGAAATGCCTGGCATCAGTAATTGCCTACTGCAGACTTCAAGGGATACAAATTTACCCTTATTTGGATGACTGCCTGATCCAAGCGGACAGCAAACACATACTTCTGGAACATCTGGCATATGTAACACGGTTATTGAATTCTCTGGGATACAGTCAACAAAGACAAATCCAGGCTAACACCATCTCAGAAAATAATTTTCCTGGGTGCCAACTTGGACACAAACACCCAGATGGCCTATCTTATGCCAGAAAAACAGGGGCAACTAACTCAGTACTTCAAAATACTAGCAAATTGTACCAGGCTAACTGCAAGGAAAATCCTGCAGGCTCTGGGCTTCATGGCATCTTGCATTCTTCTAATCCCATGTGCAAAGTTGCATATGAGGAAACTTCAGTGGTACCTAAAAAACCTATGGTCTCAACACAGCCACAGTTTGGAAACACTAATACTACTAATCCCATGTTTGCAAAAGGAATTTCTATGGTGGGCCCAAGCATGCCAAACAAACACAGGTCTACCATTCTGCAAGCCTCAAGCAAAACAAGTCATCACAACAGACGCCTCAGACTACGCCTGGGGGGCACACATGACAGACAGGTGCATTCAGGGCAAATGGTCCCAAAAGGAAAAGCACCTTCACATCAATCAAAAGGAAATGCTAGCAGTGATAAATGCAATTACAGCTTTCAAGGATCTCCTGCATCCAGGGCAATTATTGATAAGAACAGACAACACCACAGTAATGTGGTACATAAACAAACAAGGAGGAACACATTCATACCCCCTGTGCAGGCTGGCCATGTCACTTTGGAACTTGGCTCTGGAATGGCAAATCGAACTTCAAGCACAGTACCTGCCAGGGTTGGAAAACACGCTGGCAGACAATCTAAGCAGAAATATGACAGACCCGCACGAATTGTAGTTGCATCCTCAAGTGTTTACAAGTATAATCCAAGCGTGGGAAAGGCCAGACATAGATCTCTTTGCCTCCCACAGGAATCATCAATTGACAAAATTCTGCTCAAGGACATTCCATCCAAAGGCCTGGAGAGTGGACGCCCTTTCTTTCAGTTGGGCAGCACGGGCAGTTTACGCCTTCCCACCTTTGCCTCTTCTGCCCAAGGTGCTCTTGAAAGCAAGAGCAGACAGACCGAAGGTGATACTAATTGCTCCAGACTGGCCAAGACAACACTGGTACCCACTCCTGAGGAGCCTAACACATTCTCCTCCCTGGATCCTACCTCTAATGCCTCTTCTACTGACTCAGCACAGCTACAAAACTCTTCACAGTCAGCTGAAAACACTCAATCTGGCTGCATGGAAAATTCCTTAACACCACAACAGACCCTACTCTCCAAGGAGGTGCAGGATGTCATTTTGGAGGCCAGAAGGCCATCTACTAGAAAGGCTTACTCCACAAAATGGAAACGGTTTTGCGCTTGGAATCAGAAAAAAGGCCAGGATCCTAGAAAACTGAATTTGCCTCGGGTATTACAGTATCTAGCTGAGCTGTTGAACAGTGGACTTTCATTTTCCTCCATCAAAATCCATGCCTCAGCCATTTCTGCAGAATATAACACTGATCCACCCTTATTCTCTCACCCACTCTTAAGACAGTTCCTCAGAGGGGCTAATAATATAAGACCTCCAAGGAAACAACCAATACCAGCCTGGGATCTTAATTACATTCTAGAAAAATTTACTTTGCCTCCCTTTGAACCAGCTGCCTCAACAGATTTACAATATTTGTCCTGGAAAACAGCTTTCCTTCTGGCCATTACCTCAGCTCGTAGGGTTTCGGAACTACAAACCCTCATGGCTGTGCAGCCCTTTCTCATCTTCCATCAGGACAGGGTTTCCCTACGAACCAACCTGTCATTTATGCCTAAGGTAGTATCCAGGGTAGCTTTAAATCAGGCCATACACTTACCTACCTTTTACCCCAATCCTCAAAACAAAGGGGAAAGGCTGCTACATTCCTTAGACATCCATAGACAGCTACGTTACTATTTGGACAGAGCAAAGCCTTTCAGGAAATCAGAACAACTCTTTGTGTCCTATGCTGTAGGAGCTCAAGGGAAGCCAATTTCCAAACAGACAATTTCAAAATGGATAGGCCACTGCATACGGTTTTGTTACTCCTTTCATGGTAAATCTGTACCTGCAGGCATCAGATCCCACTCCACAAGGGCCACAGCTACCTCTGCAGCCTTCCTCAGAGGAGTCCCTACCAAAGATATTTTGGAGGCAGCCACTTGGAGTTCTGTGCATACCTTCACTAAACACTACCACCTACCTTTATACTCCAAAACTAGAACAGGCTTTGCCACTGTTGTGTTGCAGGGCATTCTGGCTCCTCCCAGTTCCACCTAGTGCTTACCACCCTGTGCGTAGCTTTGGGATTCTACCCATCTGTTATGACTGCAGCTGTATGCACGATGAACATAGTACAGTTTTGTACCTACCATAAATGTAGATGTTCGAGTGCTAATACAGCTGCAGTCCAGGTTTCCCTCCCTCCTTCCCCTCTGGGTACAGACCTAGTGGCTAACTCCTCATCTTACAACTTGATTGGGTTATCCTTCTATGATGTATTTGCTTGCAACTACTGTTTTTTGATTATATTGCAATGCATGATTATATATTTTATATATATATATATATATATATATATATATATATATATATTTTTTTTTTTATATATATATATTGCCTTCCTTCTGGGGGCACCTGACATCTGGGGCAAGAAAGACTGAAAAAAATGGCGTCGGCTGTGTCTTATGTACCCCTGTCGCACTGACATCAGGAAAGAAAGAGACGACAACTGCCGCTGGACCTAGACTTTGGAATTCGGCCGACCGAGGACCCGCCTGATGGCAGGAGAACCCATCTGTTATGACTGCAGCTGTATTAGCACTCGAACATCTACATTTATGGTAGGTACAAAACTGTACTATCTTCAGGATGCATATTACCACATAAAAATGGAGAAACGCACCAGAAGATACCTCCGCTTCCAGCTAGGAACCAGCCATTACCAATTTCAAGCACTGCCTTTTGGTCTCACCACAGCCCCCAATGTGTTCACCAAATGGATTGCAGTTGTAGCAGCTCACTTAAGGCTACAGGAATTCCATATTTAGACGACTGGCTCCTCACCAGCCCCACCAGGTATCTGCTGCTTTCCACCTTGGACTCCATTCTAAAGCTTGCAGAGATGTTCTTCGTGTTTCACTGTTGCTGTCATTACATTTGGGTTATCTGCTTGCAGTAGCCCTCCGTCGACCTGATTAACAAAGTCTTGGATCCTGTGTCAGTTGCTGTCCCTTCTTCCATGACGTCAGGGGTATAAAACATGCAGCCGACACCATTACATCAGTCTTTCCTGCCGTGCGGTGCCCGAAGCAGAAGCGGTTCGCAAGTGCCAATCGGCCGACTCCTGAAAGTTTTGTTTTCGAGCTTCAGAACCTAAGTCTTCAACTAAAGCTAAGTACCCCGTTGGCGAAACCTTGTCTTGCTCCTTACCGATGTCAGTAAAAGCTAATAATTGCATTACTTGTGGAAAACAAATACCTCATAAAGATTTTCATTCTTACTGTATTCCTTGCCTAGGCCCTGACCACAACATTTCTTGCTGTCACTTTTGTGCTTGATTTAATCAGCGCACTATCCGTCATCGATATATTTTTGCTTCTAAATATTTTGGTTCTCAGTTTAATTATCCAGAAATGTCATCGGTTAGCCATCTGACTACCGGGATTTTGAAAAAACCCAAAGATATAAAGACAGAGACAGGCTGCCGAGGTCCAAAACTGCCAACGACGCTTCTCCCAAGCCAGTCGCCAGTTCGCTGGTACTCAGTGAGGCACTTTCGCAGCCCCTGATACCTGCTACTTCTGATTCGCAGGCCTCTACTGAGACCCATTCGGAGTCCGGTATGCCGCAAGATGCTTCAACTATGGAACCCGCGGATGTCTCTACCTTAGATGGGTCCGGAGCTGCTGTGCAGGCACTGGCTTCTGAGGGTGTATTCAGACCTACAGACTTGCATATTAAACTGACGCCTCCTTCATTTAGGCCTAAATCTCGAACCATGCCTTAAACAATGCCCAAGCCGCATGCTCAGACCTCTATGCCTAAAAAACAAATGATAAGAATAGCTGAAGATCTTATAACTCTAATCAGAGGAAGCCAACCTCCCCCTTCTAAGAGACCTAGGACTGAAGTTGTTTATGAATCTTCTGACCAGGATTCTGATTTTTCTGAATCTTCTGATGATCTGGATTTGCCCTTATCTACTTATGAGGATTCTTATGCAGAGAACTCTATTCCCTCTGCTTCCCCTTCAGAGGATTTTTCTTTTGGTGAAACCTTACATACTCTAAGGGAGCATTTCCACTGGGAAAGCCAGGATTTTTCTGATTCAAAAAAGAGGCTTAGGGATTTCTTACTCCTGCCTCAGCATAGGCCTTTAGCTGTTCCTCATGTACTAGACATAATTGATGATGCTTTTTCAGAATCTAGTTTGGCACCTGATTCTTTCCCTCCTGCTCCCAGAAAACCTGACAGATATTACAGGGTTCCTGATTCTCACAAGTTCCTTTTTAAAAATCCTACTGCAGATCCTAAGACTATTTCACAGGGACCCAAGGGCATTAAGGCTTCTACTGCTAATAATCCTACCCCTTCTGATAGAGATTCCAGGGCGCTGGGTAGATGGGGTAAGAAGGTTTACACTTCTGCAACCTTGGCCATTAGGGCTTTAAACTGCCAGTTTCATATGTTAAAGTATCAGCAACATGTTATTGGATTGCTTAAACAGAAAATGATGTTGATTCCTGTCTGTGCGGAAAATAAGGAATTACAGGATTTAATGCATTCTGCTGAACAGGTTGGAAAACATACTTTGCAATGTGGATTTGATTCTTTAGAGGCCTCTTTCAGGGCTGTTGTTACTGGGTCTGTGCCCAGAAGGCATGCTTGGCTTAAGGAGCAATCTTTGCTTGATCATGTTAAAGCTAAATTGTTGGATGCTCCCTTAAATTAGGACCGCCTGTTTGGCAACAAGGCTGAGGAAGTTCTTAAAAAGATGGAAGATAAAGCTAAATCTATGCAAACTGTTAAAGACTTCTTACAAGTTCAGCCTCTTAGATTTAGTAGGCACTGGCCCTCTAAGAATTGGTCCTTTCCAGCCCCTTCCAGGTTTTCTCAAGCCAAACCCAGACACAGCAGAAACCCCAGCTTTCAGTCCCAGGGGACACACAAGACTAAGCAGTGGGGGGTTTCTGCACCCAAATCAGTAGTAAGACTCCCCCTTATGGAAAACTGTCTCAATGACTTGCTTTTAAAACTTCCAAACACTTCGCAACTGAATGCTCCTTTAGGCAGAAAGATTGGTCTGCAGGCCAAAAACTGGGAACTCATTACCCAGGACAAATGGGTTTTAAATATAGTGTCCCAAGGATACAGATTTCACTTCCACACCATACCAACACCAGGCAGGTGGCCAGATCTACCCCGTAATCAGTGGGCAGAGGCCCAAAATCAAGTACTGTCTCTCTTAAGCACGGGGGCTATTCAGTTGGTACCAGAAGAGAAAAAGGGACAAGGTTTCTATTCGAGAATTTTTCTGGTACCCAGAAAAGGCAATACATGGTGTCCTATCCTGGACCTTTCTTCTCTAAATACCTTTCTGGTGATTCCAAAATTCAAGATGCTGACTTTTCACCAGCTGCTTCCTATGCTAGGCAAAGATGCATGGTTGGCAACACTAGGCTTAAAAGAAGCATACCTGCCCATCCCTGTCAAGGAGTCTTGCAGAAGATACCTACGCTTCAATGCCCTATCAGTTCTGTGCACTGCCCTTTGGCTTATCTAATTAGCCCAGGGTATTCACAAAGTGCCTAACTCCAGTCATTGCATTTTGCAGGCAAAGAAATATTCAAATATATCCATACCTGGACGATTGTCAAATTCTGGCAGAAAGCCAGGACATACTTTTGAATCATCTGGCCTTTGTTCAAAGGGTACTGACTTGTCTGGGGTACACCATAAACGAAAAGAAATCACATCTGGTACCCTGTCAACAAATTATATTCTTGGGAGCAAGCTTGAATACAACTTCCCAGATGGCTTTCCTCACGCCAGAGAAACGGAGTCATTTGACAACCTACTTCAAACAAGCGGCCACAAAAACTAAGTTATCTGCAAGGCAAATACTGCAAGCCTTGGAGTTCATGGTCTCCTGCATTCTTCTAATTCCATATGCAAGGCTGCATATGAGGAAACTGCAATGGTATCTCAAAAGCCTACGGTGTCAACATTCACAGGATCTAGAAGCTATGATTCCTATCATACCTTGCCTATGCCTAGAGTTCCTTTGGTGGGCAGAGGCCTGCCACCAAAACAAGGGACTACCATTCACACTACCCCCTGCCACCCAAACCTTAACAACAGATGCATCCGACTATGCATGGGGGGCTCACCTGGCAGGGAAGTGCATTCAGGGCAAATGGAACCCAAGTCAAATGCACCTACACATAAAGCAAAAGGAAATGTTAGTTGTACAGAATGCTCTGACAGCCTTCAAGGACCACATTCTTCCAGGACAACTAATGGTAAAGACGGACAACACCACTGTCATGTGGTGCATAAACAAGCAGGGGGGGGTACACACTCTTACCGGCTCTGCAGACTAGCCATGGCATTGTGGAACACAGCCTTGAGCTACCAAGTAAATCTACAGGTTCCTGCCAGGAAAACTAAATACACTGGCAGATGGACTAAGCAGAAACCTCATGGACCCACACAAGTGGATACTGGAACCAATGATTTTCAACATGTTGACAAGCAAATGGGGGAGCCCAGATATAGACCTGTTTGCCTCCCCCCAGAACCATCAATTGGACAAGTTTTGCACAAGGATTCTCCACAAACTAGATTGGAAAGTGGATGCTCCATCCTTCAGCTGGAAAAACCTCAGTTTATGCCTTTCTTCCTCTGCCTCTGCTCTCCAAGGTACTACTAAAGATCAAATAGGACAAGCCAAGGATGATTTTAATTGCACCAGACTGGCCACACCAACACTGGTACCCCCTCCTTTGCAGTGTGTCACGCTTGGACCCATGGCACCTGCCTCAGGCTCCTTCCCTGTTGTCTCAGCAGGAGAACCAGATTCTGCACCCTCAGCTGCAAACCCTGAACCTACCAGCCTGGCTAATTACCTAATCTCTCCTTTACCACCTCTCAGTAAATTAGTGATGGATATCATTTTAGAGGCTAAGAGGCCTAATACTAGAAAATCTTATGCTGCAAAATTGAAAAGATTTTGTACCTGGAACCAATCTCAAGAGATGAGCGCAGCAGTGCCCAATTTACCTCAGATTTTACAATACTTGACTGAGATGCTTCATAAGGGCACGTTTTTTTCCTCCATCAAAATTCATGCCTCAGCCATTTCAGCTCATTATAGCACAGAGCCTCCCCTCTTCTCTCACCCACTGCTCAAGCAGTTCCTCAGAGGGGCCAAAAATGGAAGGCTACCGAGGAGAGCTCCAACTCCAGCCTGGGACCTTAACTTTGTCTTGGAGAAACTCACTCTTCCTCCTTTCGAGCCAGCTGCTACTGCAGATTTAAAATTCCTTTCCTGGAAAATAGCTTTCCTTTTAGCAATCACTTCTGCAAAAAGGATATCTGAGTTACAGGCCGTTATGACAGTAGAGCCTTTCATCATCTTCCATGCGGACAGGGTGTCTCTCAGAACCAATCCCACCCAAGGTGGTATCCAGTGTGGCTCTTAATCAGTCCATTCATTTGCCTACCTTCTTTCCTAACCCACAAAACAAAGGGGAACAGATATTGCACTCCTTAGATGTGCACAGACAACTTAGATTGTACTTGAACAGGACTAAACCTCAAACAAAATCTGAACAACTGCTGGTGGCATTTGCTGCAGGGACAAAGGGGAAAGCTATTGCAAAGCAAACCATTTCAAAATGGATAGGCCACTGCATTCATTTCTGCTATAATCACCATGGAAAACCTATCCCACAGGGCATCAGACCCCATTCAGCCAGGGCTGCTTCTACCTCTACAGCCTTTCCTCAGGGGCATCCCTACAAGGGACATCCTAGAAGCTGCTACCTGGAGTTCTGTACATACTTTCACCAAGCATTATCATTTGCCAATTTACTCTAAATCCAGAGCTGGTTTTGCCACTGCAGTATTGCAGGGCCTTATAGCTGGTCCTAATTCTATTTAAATTCCTCCTCCCAACCTTAGCGTTGGGAATCTACCCAAATGTAATGATTGCAACAGTGAAACATGAAGAACATAGTACAGTTGTGTACACTTACCATAAATGTAGATGTTCGAGTGTATTCACTGTTGCAGTCCTGGTTACTCTCCCTCCAGCCCCCTTTCTTCTTTTGGCTATACCTCTACTCTCCTTTACTATGCTCAAAAAGCTTTTTGGTGTATTTGATTTTTTGTTGGAGGTATATCCTTGTATTATAGATTTAATTGGTTCCCATTAGGGGGGCACCTGACATCTGGGACAAGAAAAACTGATGTAATGGCGTCTGCTGCATGTTTTATACCCCTGATGACGTGACGTCACGGAAGAAGGGACAGCAACCGATGCAGGACCCAAGACTTTGTTAATCAGGCCGACTGAGGGCTACTGCAAGTAGATAACCCAAATGTAATGACTGCAACAGTGAATACACTCGAACATCTACATTTATGGTAAGTGTACACAACTGTGCTTTCTTAGGCGTCTCAGTAAACAAAGAAAAGTCAAAACTATCCCCTAAACAGGGCATATAAATCATAAGAGCAAGACTAAATAAAAAATCCTGCATGGCTGCTCTTCCACTTCACAGACTGGTGAGTTGAGGTTACAACTTCAAGTGATACTGCCTCAAGACAAAGTTCCAGCTCGTCTAGTCTTACAGCTCCTTGGGTCCATGGCAGCAACAATCATCTCAGTTCTCCTGGTAAGATACCACATGAGGCTGCTTCAGTGGCTCCTGGCATCACAGCGGTCACTGTTAACTCATTCAGTGTCCCACCCAAGCCGCATAACCAACCAATGCAAGCAGGATTTATCTTGGGTGAAGCCAGAAGACAAATTATGGAGCTGCTACTTTTCCCCCTCTCAGCCCAAAGCTGCAGTGACCACAGATGCATCCCTGATAAGGTGTGGGGGGGGGGGTCATTTTCAGAGAAAGATAGTCCAAGGCACTCAGTCCCCTCAAGAGGCCAATTTACATATCAGTCTCCTAGAACTGAGGGCAGTGCTCTTAGCGTTGCAAGCATTCCAATCTGCTCTCCCTTCAGGGACAATTGCTATTCAGTAAGGCAACATGTCAGTGGTCTGGTACATCAGCAGACAGTGGGGAACTAGATCCTACCCTCTATGTCGGGAAGCCCTAATAGTTTGGCAGTGGGCAATCGCCTCCATCCGCTTTCTGATAGCAACACACATTCAAGGGAACTCTGGCGTGATTGTGGACAAACTGAGCACATGCATTCTCCTGCCTCACAAGTGGTCTCTCAATCCCAATGTAGCAACAAAGATCTGTTGTTGATGGGGTCAGATTTTGTCCGATCTGTTCGCCTGTCCCATAAACTACAAATGCAGCATCTACGTTGCCTTAGTCTCCCTTCGGGCGGAGTCCCGGAGAGATGCTCTTCTCCATGATTGGCCACCAAGACGACTTTATGCCTTCCAGCCAATCCTTCTAATTCCCTAATTTTTGAAGAAAGTCCAGCGGTTGAGAAGCAAAGTGATTCTCATTGCACCTTACTGGCCCCATCAAGTCTGGTTTCCCTTTCTCTGGCCTCACCTAGTTCACAGTCTGTGGATTCTGGATCCGACTCCAGATCTGTTATCTCTTCCATAGGGCCTGGTCCATCCCAGCCTACAAAATCTCAAGCTGACAGCTTGGTTTCTCCACTTCCAGTAATTGCCAAGCAAAATAATTTATCTTCCCCAGTACAAAAGATGCTTCTGGCTTCTCATAAACCATCCACCAGAAAACTTTATCTTAGTAAATGGAAGAGATTTGTTTTTTTGGTCTGATGAAAAGGATATTGATCCTTTCTCAGCCTCGATTGATAAGGTCTTGGAATACTTAACCACTTTGTTTCAGTTGGGAGCCTCTACTTCTACCATTAGAGTTCATTTAGCTGCCATTTCAAATTTCCATAACAGATTTGATGACCATTCCTTGATGTCTCACCGTATTTGCAAAACTTTTCTTAAGGGAGCTTTACATTTGACACCGCTTTTCAAACAGCCCATTGTGCCTTGTTGGTCTTGCAATGTTTGGTCCGCCAGCCTTTCGAGCCAGCAGCCACCTGTGATATCAAGTTTTTATCTTGGAAGACTCTCCTGATAGCCATCACATCGGCCAGGAGAATCTCAGAATTGCAGGCTCTGTATGTAAAACATCCGTATATCATTTTTCACAGAGAGAGAGAGTTTCACTCAGAACTAATCCCTACTTTCTGCTAAAGTAGTATCAGATTCCAATATTAATCAGACCACAGATTTACCAGTCTTCTTCCCAAATTTCTAAAACAAGTGAGAATATTGTATGCTTTTGTTGGACGTATACACAGACAATTACGTTTTTATTTGGAGAACAAAATCATTTAGAAAATCGGACCAATTGTTTCTATCTTTTTCAGGTACTAGACTGGGCAAACCAGTTTAGAAAGTCTTATCTTCCCCAGTACAAAAGATGCTTCTGGCTTCTCATAAACCATCCACCAGAAAACTTTATCTTAGTAAATGGAAGAGATTTGTTTTTTTGGTCTGATGAAAAGGATATTGATCCTTTCTCAGCCTCGATTGATAAGGTCTTGGAATACTTAACCACTTTGTTTCAATTGGGAGCCTCTACTTCTACCATTAGAGTTCATTTAGCTGCCATTTCAAATTTCCATAACGGATTTGATGACCATTCCTTGAGGTCTCACCGTATTTGCAAAACTTGTCAAAATGGTTGAGAGATTGCATTACTTTTATTTATGACCAAAACAAGCTGGACATATCAACAAACATTAGGGCTCATTCTACAAGATCTGTTTCCACATTCAGTAGCCTTTCATTCCAGAGCTTCTATGGATGACATATGTGCAGCCACAACCTGGGCTACCCCCCTGCCTTTATCAGTCATTACAAATTAGATACAGTTTCCAGGGGAAAAGCAACCTTTAGCTCTATGGTGCTCAGAACTATCCTTCCCTAGGGCCTCCAAGGGTCTAAAGTAGGTAGGGACTCTGTCCCAACAGTCAAGTATGAATGACGATTGACAGCATCAGATAAAGAAGTTATGTTCTTACCATAACGCTCCATCTGTGTTGTCGATTTTCATTCATTCTTGACATCCCACCTGCCTTCCCCCCTCCAAGAGACTCCTGGAGGTTCGGAACTAGATCTGCGGTTCTAGTAGGGTTGTTGCTCAGACAGAGCTTCCATGATTTTCCACTTTATGGGCAAAGCTCGATCTGAGGTGAAAGAAAGAGAGGCAGTATGGTTAGCCTTGGCTTTAGAGTTTCTGGCTGGTGCGAGCATGATATGATTGTTGAGTTGGTTCCAAGGAGAGGAACCGAACCCAACAGTCAAGAATGAATGAAGATCAACAACACAGATGGAACATTATAGTAAGAACATAGTGTCATTTTAGTACTACTGCAGTCGAAGTTTCACTTATTGTGTACTGTTTTCCATGCAGAACTGCAGGGAGACCAAAAAAAAACCCACAAAGAGTGAAAGCTCTTATCACTGAGTGAGGATGTAGAAGGAAGTCATTTGGTAGCTGGTTAATCAATTCTTGCATTACAAACTGAAACCTCTTCCATTGATGGCAAGTTTGAGTGTAATCTTTCAAGCACATGGCTTTTTATCATTTCAGTACTGCATTATAAATGTATCAACAAATTCAAACAGGCAGAGGACTACACTTCATCAGACATAACTGCTTCAAACAACTTTTAATATAGTTAGCATCCAGTCCCATCCCTAGATCAATTAAAACTAATTGCTCTCATTAAAAGAAACCGAGTGTGTTAAAGCTATTATACTGCAATCTAATATGCTCTGCTTACTGATAAACCCATACATATATAAATACATTCATATCAATGCAATATGCAGTGCAAAATGCTTATTAAGACTATAAAAATATATCACATTATTAATAATTATGTACAATAACTGCTCGCATCTCAAAATATTATAAAATCATTTAATTATTTGCATCGGGTTATCAAATATATTTTATAAAGCTGTACTGGTCATATAAACTTCACGGATCTCCGTTTTTTAAATAAACTCATTGCTCAGCATCATCGTAATTTAAAATGACCCTTTACTGCTGTAATAATCTTCTCAAACCCTCTGCGCAATCATTAAATCTCCAGCTTCTAAAAAATATAGCTGCTTGCATCTCAAATTATATAAACTCATTGCATATATGCAGTATGTTATCATATACATAGTTCACATGTTTTCTCAACCTATACTGGTGTAGAAACTTCACAGAACTCAGTTTGCTAAATGAACCAGCATAATCATAACATACATTAACCCTTTACTGCTATGTTAAACATCGCAATCCCTCCACATAGTAGATTGCACCAACCAAACTATTAGAATGTAGCGAATTAAACATATTTAGACTCGATTTACCTGTAAATATAGTATATTAGAAAACATCATTGCTCTGAAGTCCTTGTATTCCCTTCAAATACCAAAATCTCACGAGAATACGCTTGTGACTAGTAAAAGTTGTCTGTTACCATAGCGATGTTAATATAGCATGACTAGAAAAGGTCTGTTTACATAAAAATCAGGGTAGAGCAAACTACACTATTCGTAGGCTAACAGGTAATATAATATCGGGCACTATATCTCACAACAGAACACTTATACTCATAATGTAGAATACTCAGCCATCAAACTACTAAGATAAATGAAATTACCTAGAAAACCAGTTACAAAAAGATGCAATACCAACTACTGTAATATCGAGGAATGAACCGACCTCACCCAAAATACATAGGCTGAAATCTCAGCCTTTATCAATATCAACTGCTAAACTAAAATAAATATATGTATAGATATCCCACTCAGATCTTCTACTATAAAAAGAAATAATGAACTGTAAGTCAATAGAAGCAAAATATATATTAGACATAACCCAAAACAATACATAAATAACCTACTAACTAACTGAACTAAAAAACAAAAAAGGGGACTATAATACAGCATATAACATAATCTAAAATACCAGAAAAGTATATGACATTATGATTTATGTTAAAAATATAATGTTTATATAATACACTCAGCAATATGCTTTCAACTTCCTGTCTCTCAAAAAAAGACTTGAGACAGCTTCATTCAAGATATGCATAGCACTATTTATTTTTGCTCAATTTTTTACAGAGTATTTCTAGTGTCACCTAACCTCACAGTAGGGAGTACATCCTGAAGAGTAAGAAATAAAAACTATGTGCATTACCCTCATCTATAACGTGCTTGTCTATAGCACTCCTATTATCTCCAGTACTGCTGTAATAAATGTACTCTGATTCTCTCTCTGAGGGCTCTAGTGGACATGCCTACATACAATTTAAGACACTGATTACACGGTGCCAAGTAGACAACATTTGTTGTAGAATAATCCACAGTGTCGAAACTTGTTTCTCCCTCCTGTCTTAGGCTGTAGAAAGATGCTCCTACTGGCAACATACTTACAAAAATCACAATGTCTACAACTAAAAGTCCCTTCTCTATCAGGTGGTCTTTGATCATGTAGGGAACCTGTTCTATGATATAAACGTCTTTCCAAAGACTTCAAAGTCCTATATGAGATCTTTGGATGAGACCCTACCACTTTTCTGATAGTATCATCTGCTGCCAATTTATGCCAGTTCTTGCATATAACCTCCATGATATCTTTATTATCTGAGGTAAAGGGAAGACATATTCCACAATTGCCATTATGAGGTGTTTTCTGCTGACTGCATTATAAATGTTTATGAAATTGTGTGGTAATATGGCATTATACAAGTATTATCACAACAATGCTAATGTTTTAAGTCATTCTTAGTTTCTGTGCTTTGTGTCAAGCTGTAATCAAATTATTACTTTACAGTATGTTTCTATGAAATTAATAATTAAAAATTTGTAGGCTTAGTTGTCATTCATTATGTCAGCAGTTGTGCCTTAAATTTAGATACAATCATCTTCTGTGCTTCATTTTTCTTGTCATCGCCTACTTCTTCAGTTTAGTATAATCCGTACAGAGTTCTATGATTCTTATCAAGGTAAACCATTTATTGTCAGCTATGACATTTATTATTAAAATGTATGTATTGTCATTCAATTTTTAGTAGTTCCCTGGACTTTTTCCAGTGTTTTTCCTCTATGATTTGACAGATATGGGTTTTACAGCTGTGCAAGTCTTTAAATTTTGTGGAAAAGTATAGCAGAATGCATGCAAATAACAGCAGACTGACTTATATTGTGCTATTGCATCTACAAAAAAACTATACTAACTGGTAAAACTGAAAAAACAAAGTAAACTAAATGGCTTCAGTGGTAGGGAGATGTAGAAATCAAAGCCGATCCAATGAAATAATAATATAATATAATGTATTACCACAACAAAGAGGAAGAAAATAAAAAATAAATATAGTAATGAACAATCCAAGCGCTTTTGTCTCCTACATAGGAGTCTTTTTCAAGAACAGAGCATATCCATTAACTGAATTCATTTATAATATCCTGGACTGAGCATTTAAAAACAATGCACCAATCACTTCCTTTACTACTGAATAATTCATGTGGTGTGGGATACATTATTTAAAGGTGTATTTCAATTGGACTGACTGTTCATATGGCAAGCCAATCCCTTACAGTAAAAAATATATATGTATAAAAGTGTATGTAATACAACAAGATACTAGCAATTTAAAGTTACACAAGCATGTGCGTGTAAGCACAAATGTATACACACACATGTCCCTGTGTAATCAGTTACATGAATGAGTAAGTGAGTAACCACTTAAATGACTAAGTATATACACCCACATATATACATATGGTCAGGGTCAGAATGCACATAAATATAAATATCATTAATTTAATAAATACGTATGTATCTGTATGTAATATGTCATACAATTAATATATTCATTTACACTGAATATAAATACATTCTAAAAATACAAATAAACCTAAACATATTCATAATAAATTAATAATCAATAAATGCATGAACGTATTCATACTGAATACTTTAAAAATGCTATTGAACAACTACCTGTACTAAAAAGTGTGTTGTATCTATTAAGTGCAAATTTAAAATGTCCATATGTTTCTAAAAATATTAACACTATTAATTCAATACTGTCATGTCCTTTTTATGTTCTAAAAATTCAGCATTTTAAATAAATAAGTAAAAAATGGCAAAATCACCTATCAAAGGCCTTCAGTTTCAAAAGCAAGTGATTGAAATAGAATCATTTAGACCTGGCCATTGAGTGGCATTCGTTCTCAGTTGCCATAAGGCTTCATTCCTTTCCAAATATGATGGCCATGGTCCACCCCTTGGATTCACATCCATAGGTTCTACAACAATAAATTTAAACTATGATCTGGCCATTCATTACAATGTCTTGCCAAAGCATTTGTGTCTTTTTTTAGTTTAATGCAACATCATTTTTTCTTTAAGGCAGAGCGGTAGTTATAATCTAATAATATTGATTTTTCTAGTATCATACTATTGTTATTGTTTTGTGTATTATTACAAACAATATATTGTCCATCTACACCATTCAAGACATTGTTATGTTGTGAGAGATCAACCATTAAGATAGCTTGAAAAAGGCCCCTTTCTCTTTTGTTAACAACTTCTAACATTAAATAGGTCAAGTATAACCCCCAAGCGTAGGACTTTGCACCAGCAAAAACAGTAAAAAGTAATCCAAACAACAGCGGGTGCTGGTGTCAAACGGCCACAAACCAACACTGAAACAGTATACACCAACAAAATATTGTAGTGAAAGGGAACCTTCCACTAAATCACTTCTCAACTGACCAAACTTCCAAACTTCCGAGTAGAAAACACCACGCTAACTCTAGCAATGTGGTGCAGTAAATCCTTTAATCACAGTGAGCGCTTTCGCCATGCGGCTTCTTCAGACTGTTATACAATAATGAAAAATCAAACAGTTGCATTTATAACATATTACAATAATGCAACTGTTTGATTTTTCATCATTGAGGTATCCCTTTTTCAAGTAAGTAGTCACAAACCCATTCAACCCCAGTGTCATGAGGTATTGAAGTGTAGAGATCTTTTACATCAATGGTTACAAAAAAGCCACTCTCATTAAATTTAAATTATTAATTCTCTTCAAGAAATCCCATGATGTGGATTTTAGGCAACCCAAAGATACATGGGGTAACAGGATGATAAACAGATAGAAAATTAAATTCATCAATCGACAAAGAACCTTCAATAAATAAATCATTCAATTCATTCTTAATCTTTTTGTATGTACATTCAATTAATTTAAAATAATTTTCCTATAAGCATCACCTGTTAAAATTTTATTCATCCTCTCATTATAGTCACCTATATCCGTAATCACAATACCACCACCTTTGTCTGGTTTTAAAATTCTTATGTCATTATTATATCCTAATTTGTTCAAACCGTCAATTTCAGCTTTACTTAAATTAGAAAAATGAACATTTCTATCTAACTTCCTAACATCAACTTCACAAATCTTGACAAACATTGCTATAGAAGGATGTAGCGGTGGATTGTATGTACTCGAAATATGCAGTGGGTTACTTACCTGCTCTACAGCCTTAAAAAGCACATTTAGGTTCAATTTCCTTACAAAATGTGTAAGATCTACCAATGTGCGAGCAGTATCAAGGTTCCTCATAGGAACAAATGTTAAACCTTTGGACACTAAATCACAATCATACACATTGATTTGGAGTGAAGAAAAAATATGTATGTTAAAATCACCTTTTGAATTCCTTAAAATTGAACAATTTAGTACAATGCTATCATGTGCACTCAATTCCATCCCCAACGTCCCCCCCCCTCTGAAAAAATTATGTCTGACCCCCCCCCCCAACCTCTGTTTTCTGTGAAATTGGTCTGCCCCTGCTGGTTTTGGTTGTACCTGTCCCTCAGTCTCTCCGACCTCCTTGATGGAGGAAAGTTCTCCTGGTCCAAAAAAAGACTCTTGATTATTTTCACCCCCCATGTTGGTCTGAGTATCATTTTTCCAGACCTGTGACCGGGGAGGATGAGGGTAAGCAGTGTTAGTACCATATTGTGTCCTATCTCTTTCAATTTTCTTTAATTTTCTCTTTTTAATGGAAATAATTTCCTGTTCAATGCTTCTAAACATTGTATTATAATCAAAAATATTATTAGTGTGTGCCACGTCCTGTACAATCCTCCTGTCCAATTCAGTTGCTTCCTTGATCAGGTTGGCTAATTGAAGTTCATTGTGCCTAATCACAAGCTCCATCTATTCAAAGCCACAAGTTTCCCTTTGGTTTAGAATATGATGAGAAATTAATTGCTGAATTTGTGGAGATGTTCAATAGATATGGGATTGAAATGATGGAAAAAATTATCAAAAACAATTACATGAAACTGAGTATGCTTATTGAACAAGCAGAAATACTAGATAAAAAATTAAAAATGACCTTTTATTTTCTGAATATGAAGGTTTATATTATAGAAAAATGGACAACATAGACTTCAAGTGTAATAAACTTTTTGAAACTAAATGTAAGAAAATGCAAAGAGACTTGAATAATTATAAGAATAATAGGGCATATACAATAAAAAAAGATAAAAAATGAGAAGTAAGTAGAGATATAATGGGTAAGAATAGAAATGTATACAATAGAAAACAAGGATACGAAGTAAAGGGGAAAAACTATAATAAGGAGCAATATAATAAGGAAACACATGAACCACAATCTTTTCAATACCAACAGGAATGGGATGTAGGACTAGAAGAAAGAGACTACCAGGAAGGATGGTGGAACAAAAGGAACAGGAACAAAAGGGAGAGATGGTAGAAAATATTATCCAGGGTGGAGTGATACATAAGCTGCAAGGATATCATATATACAACTATGCAGGAATAGAGTTAAGTAAAGAACACTTCCACCTTTGCATGAAAGGATTAAAATTTGTACCTTCAAAATGGTTTGACTACACTGAAACAATTATAGAGCTAAAAATGTATTTAAGGAAATTAAATTTAGCCTATGTGCTTCAAGAACTAAAAATAAATGAAAAGAGAATTAGCAGTACAGAACCAAAGAATAAAAGTGTGCATAACCCATCACTAGATCCAACATTAAACATTTTAGAAAAAGCTATAATGGAAGACATTTATAGGTTGAAAGGTAAAGAACAGCATGTACCTATGGACAAGAATCTGGGCAGAAAAGAAAATGAAGTTTTAAAATCATTAAAAGAGGATAAGAGTTAGAGTGATGCAACCAGATAAAGGGGTGGAATGGTATTTTATGACACCTTATAATATTCCCAAAAAATCTTTGAAATGTTAAATGATTCAAATGCGTATCACCTATCATCAGTTAATGAAATAAACATTAGTCACAGAAGGGTAGACTACTATTTGAAAGAATATCTTATAGAGGAAAGAATATCAGAAGACTTATATAATTATATAAAAGTAAAGAAACCAGTAGTGGCTACTATATTTGGGATACCAAAGATACATAAGGGGCTTGAAAATTTGACCTTTAGACCTATAGCGGATGGACGTGGATCGAAAACATACCCCTTTTGAGTAGTAGTTGATAGGTGGTTGAAACAACAGGTAGTGAATGCAGAGCATATACTTAAAGATTCATGGGACTTTCTAGGAAGGATAGGGAAAGAACTGTGGGATAAAGAAACATTTTTTTTTAACTATAGATGTAGTAGATTTGTATACATCTATCCCAAAAAGAGAAGGGTTAGATTGGTTCTAGAAAGTCTACACAGGAACACCAAATTAGGGGATGATAAAAAAAAATTAATTATGGAATTCATGGAAATAGTCTTGGAC
The DNA here is from genome assembly GCF_019279795.1 of Protopterus annectens. Classification (NCBI taxonomy): domain Eukaryota; kingdom Metazoa; phylum Chordata; order Ceratodontiformes; family Protopteridae; genus Protopterus; species Protopterus annectens. The sequence goes on from NC_056750.1 coordinate 23,142,534, forward strand.
CATAATTATATATTATTTGATGGAGAATATTACAGGCAGCACAAGGGGGTAGCTATGGGGGCATCATGTGCCCCTGTTTTTGCCAACCTTGTGCTGTTAGAGTGGGAACACAACAAAGTATTTAAAAGTGAATTATTTCAGTACATGAACTTGTATGTAAGGTTCCTGGACGATATTTTTATTTTATGGAAAGGTCCAGAAAACAAAATTAAAGATTTGGTTAAATATCTTAATGAAAGCACAGATTTTTTTGAGATTCACATATGAATATAAAAAGAATGGTATAAATTATTTAGATACATACATAGAGAAGGACAATAATTCTTTCAAATCCAAGGTATATAGGAAACCATCCTTTAGTAATTCATATTTACAATATACAATTAACCATCCAGTAAAACAAAAAAATAGTATTATTAAAGGACAATTGATAAGGATAGCAAGGATGACTTCCAAGAAAGAAGATATAGATGAAGAATTATTGATAGTAGCAACGTTATTTCAAGAAAGAGGGTACCCAACAAAAATAATAGATAAATATGTTGGGTATGTAAGAAAAGAGTGGGGGAAAAATATAAGCCCCTATTAGGAAATTTAAGAGCTATAAAAGAAAGTAAAAATATAAGTGAGGAAGAAAATAAAAGATTTGAAAAAGCTATGGTTGTCCCGTATGGATTTAAAGCATATGAGGTGGAAAAAATAGTGAACAAAAACTGGGCTATATTAAGAAACAACCCGAAGTTATGGGCTATTGGGGGCCCCAAACCAAAGTTTGTGTATAAGATAGGTCCCAACTTAAAAAAGGCCTTCGAAATTGTTCCAGAAAATAAGGGAAGGTATGGTACTACAAGATGTGGGAATTGCTCCCAATGTAAGTATATATGTACAGAAGAGAACATTGCTATTACTAACTCATTAAGAACTACGGTTAGATTTGAGAAGGGAAATTACCAGACTATAGGAGTGGTGTATTTGGCTATGTGTAAATCCTGTCCCAGTTTCTGTGTAGGTAAAACAGAGAGACGATTGAGGGACAGGATACATGAACACACATATCAAATATCTGCTAAGAATATGAATAATGCCCTGTATAGGCATTCTACAATCTGCCTGAATGGTACTGAATTTAGATTTGCTATTTTGGAAAGAGTGTTGCAAAATTCTAGGGGTGGGAATTATAGAAGCCACATAGAAGAAAGAAATAATGTGGCAAATTAAACTACAAGCAAGCCAAACCCCAGGGTTAAATGAAATAATACCAGTCAAGTCCTTGCTGTATAAAAAAGTGGAGTCCATGAAATAAACACTAAATGGAAGTTTTTTATATGTATATATACATATATATATAAAAAATTGTTTTATATACAAACATTGATATGTAAGATATTAAGAAAAGGCTTTTTAGTGAACTGTTATGCATTTTAACATAATGTTTTAAGTATTTTTACAATCAAAATTTTTAAAATCGAAGCATGTTGCACTTTAAGTATTTTATTTTTTCTTAATTGGTAAAATGGATGATGTCACAGTTGTAACAGAGTAGTTAAGGGGGGGAAAATATTGGGAGAAATAGATTCTGATGAAGTCCCTTGGCATAGGGAAGAAAGCGCTCAATCCTGTAGTGTGTGTTGAAATTGCTCAATAAAGAAGACTGTGAGAGAATTCAGCCGTAGCAGTGTATTTTCGTGGTTGATCTATTCAAAGCCGCCATGTCTGTCAAACATACCAAGTAACTCTTTATGGAAGCCAGAACCAGCCATTAGACCTGTAGGAAAGCGCCACATGTGCAAACCTTTTGACACTGATTTAAGTCTTAAACACTCTTTAAAGTAAGTATTGTCTAATTGAGTTTTTTTTATTTTCAATAAGATGTGGTCTAACCTCTGTAAATTACCCTCATAAGTAACAGTGCTTACAGGTTCATGTGTTAAAAAGTCGTTTCTTCTCCCAGCCAGTCATTCATATTGATAGGGAAGTTGAAATTACATTCAGTAACTCCACAAACATTTCCTCTAGAGAAACGGCTACTATTCGGTAACCGCTGATCTCCACTTATCGGGTGTAGTGCATCGACCCGCCTGCTTCATTTAATCGTGCCTCAGCATTAGACACACCAGTATTTACAATCCTTTCACCTCCCGGCGGACTAATGAGAGGATGAATAAACTTTTAACAGGTGATGCTTATAGGAAAATTACTTTAAATGAATTGAATGGGTACGTACAATAACATTAAGAACGAATTGAATGATTTATTTATTGAAGGTTCTTTGTCGACTGATGAATTTAATTTTCTATCTGTTCATCATCCTGTTACCCAATGTATCTTTGGGTTGCCTAAAATGCACAAAAATATGTCTGATCCACCAGTTGCGTCCTATTGTCAATGGGCGAGGTTCTATCACTTATCATATAGCTAGATATTTAGACATTAACTTAAAAGTTTATGTGGCTGAAGAGACGAATATATATAGAGACTCATGGGATTCCTTGAAGAGAATTAATAATTTAAATTTAATGAGAGTGGCTTTTTTGTAACCATTGATGTAAAAGATCTCTACACTTCAATACCTCATGACACTGGGGTTGAATGGGTTTGTGACTACTTACTTGAAAAAGGGATACCTTAACCCAACATTAATGTATATGAACAATTATTTGATCTTGTTTTAAAAAAAAACAATTGTATATTTTTTAACAAAGAATTTTTTATCCAGGTGGTGGGTGTTGAAATGGGATCCCCCTATGGCGGCCTTTATGCCAATATGGTTATGCTACAGTGAGAGAAGAAAATCATCTTTAAATCACATTTTTTTAGTTATTGTAGAATGTATGTTAGATTTTTCGACGATATTTTTATCTTTTGGGATGGAACAATGGCGCTTATTGATGATTTTTTGGTTTACATTAACAACTCAACACCTTTTCTAAAATTCACTCATAATATTGGTAAATATGAAATTTCATATTTGGATGTCAGACTATTAAAGGATAGACATTTAAGAAGATTTGTATTAGAAATATACTGAAAGGAATCTTACTCCAATAGATTTTTACACTTTGATAGTGCATACCCTTACAAGCAAAAAAGAGCGGTAGTGAAGGGCCAATTTATGAGAGCAGCCCGTATGGTATCTTGTTTTGACTCTTTTCTGAATGAGTGTGATGTACTGAAGGATATGTTTTTAAAAAGGGAGTATACAAGTGATTTAATTAACAATTTAATGTTAGAAATTGTTAAAAGAGAAAGGGGCCTTTTTCAAGCTATCTTAATGGTTGATGTCTCAAAACGTAACAATGTCTTGAATGGTGTAGATGGACAATATGTTGTTTGTAATAATACACAAAACAATAACAACAGTATGATACTAGAAAAATCAATATTATTAGATTATAACTACCGCTCTGCTTTTATTACTACATATAACCTAGCAAGTAATGATATTTTAAGAAGTTTGGAAAAGAACTGGATCATTTTATCCTCATGTAATAAGATCAGACAATGTATAGGTGAACAAACTATTGCAGTGTTTAGAAAAGGTCAGTCACTTAAGAATATACTTTAAAACAATAACCAGGATTACAGTGCTAGAGCTATGAAAAAATGTGGAAGTTGTAACTATTGTCGATATATAATGGAAGGTATTAAATTTAACATTAATGGCATTAGAGTGACCTTAAAGAAAAAATGTTGTTGCTATACTGAAAAAGTGGTTTATTATGCCCTTTGTTTGTACCTGTTTTTATATTGGTAAAATGGAAAGAAAGTTAAAGAGTCATATTTATGAACATTTGAGGGACATTAAACTAAAAAAGGACACAAATGCTTTGGCAAGACATTGTAGTGAATGGCCAGATCATAGTTTTAAATTTATTGTTGTAGTACCTATGGATGTGAATCCAAGGGGTGGACCATGGCCATTATATTTGGAAAGGATTGAAGCCTTATGGCAACTGAGAATGAATGCTACTCAATGGTCAGGTCTAAATGATTCTATTTCAATCACTTGCTTTTTGAAACTGAAGGTTTTCGATAAGTGATTTTGCCAGTTTTTGCTTATTTATTTAAACTGTTGAATTTTTAGAACATAAAAAGGACATGACAGTATTGAATTAATAGTGTTAACATTTTTAGAAACATATGGACATTTTAAATTTGCACTTAATAGATACAACACACTTTTTAGTACAGGTAGTTGTTCAATAGCATTTTTAAAGTATTCAGTATGAATACGTTCATGCATTTATTTATTATTAATTTAGTATGAGTATGTTTAGGTTTATTTGTGTTTTTAGAATGTATTTATATTCAGTATAAATGAATATATTAATTGTATGGCATATTACATACAGATACATACATATTTATTAAATTCATGATATTTATATTTATGTGCATTCTGACCCTGACCATATGTATATATGTGGGTGTATATACTTAGTCATTTATGTGGTTACTCACTTACTCATTCATGTAACTGATTACACAGGGACATGTGTGTGTATACATTTGTGCTTACACACACATGCTTGTGTAACTTTAAATTGCTAGTATCTTGTTGTATTACATACACTTTTATACATATATATTTTTACTGTAAGGGATTGGCTTGCCATATGAACAGTCAGTCCGATTGAAATACACCTTTAAATAATGTATCCCACACCACATGAATTATTCAGTAGTAAAGGAAGTGATTGGTGCATTGTTTTTAAATGTTCAGTCTAGGATATTATAAATGAATTCAGTTAATGGATATGCTCTGTTCTTGAAAAAGTCTCCTATGTAGGAGACGAAAGCGCTTGGATTGTTCATTACTATATTTATTTTTTATTTTCTTCCTCTTTCTTGTGGTAATAAATTATATTATATTATTATTTCATTGGATCGGCTTTGATTTCTATATCTCCCTACCACTGAAGCCATTTAGTTTATTCTGCTAGTGTATGTGTTGATGCATTCAGCACAGCTTTATGAATTATACACCTGGATTATAAAGTGACATTTTTAGAGAAAGTCAAATTCATTTTGTTTACATCAGTAAAATGACTTGACTATGAATATGGCAGCATTTGTTATATTACCAAGTAGCGGAACACTGGACTCCCTGTTGACAGCTGTAAGGAATGTAAGGTTAAGTGGCTATGTGGCATGTGTGTCATTATGGTCGAATGTCGCATAATCATATAACCTATTTAAAAACTGCAGATCTTGATGTTTCCTGAGGTCTGATAGTCTGTTAACTGTAACAAGCAGCAAAAATAAACAGGTTTTTGTAATATATGCATCTTAAAGAACTGATAGTAATCCACTTTTAGCAAATTTCCTTATACAGAAAATCTGGCCAGCATACATTTCCAGTTGTCAGTCATGACAAATAGAGAGTTAATTACATCTCACTGTTGAATTTATGTGTGCTGTTTTCATATATTATTAGCATTAATATGTTTGCATGTACATAAATTGTTCTGCATGAAAAATAAGTTATTGCTAATGTGAAAATTCAATTACAGCTCCTTCAATATTAAATATCTCATCTGTAGTTTGACATTTCTGAGCCTGTTTGAATCAACCCAAAATAATGCTTTAATTAATTTGAAATGGATCTGATTTTAGTGATGTACATTTTATAAAATTAAAATGCTTAAAGAAATTTATATCCATTGAAAAATAATGTGACCATTTAGAAATACATTGCAGAATGTTAAATGAGCTTTCTCTGCACAGTGTGCTCCGTTTGCAGTTATTAAGAGTTTAACTGTCATGTAGTTATTAGGATTAAAAGCAGCTTTCTTTTCCTAGTGGACAGAAACTTGTCATTAATGATTGCGTTGGAGGTAGGGCAGTGGATCCAAATTGCTCAGGAATTAAACATTACCAGATAAAGAGAAATCAGCACTTTGCAGTCACATAGTTGTGTTCACCAAAGAGCTTAAAAAAAGATGTGAAAACAATGCACTTTCAGACCCCTTCTCTTTCCTTTTCCACTGTATAACTTGGAAGGAGGAGAATTAAGGCAATTAAGGGGAGCTTTCTGGCCTGAAAAAACAGAAATGAATAAGGAGGTCTTTGTGGCTTGAAGAAACGAATATATAACTTCGACAAGAAGATGATTATTTCATTTGGTTTGGCATGCTTAACCGAGTATGTACAGTCCCTCTTGTTTTCTGTTCACTCAGCTGTGGAATAACAGAACTTCCTGAGCTCTGTCGACATGTTTTGAACTTTACCCAAATGGAAGTCTTCAGCTGTACTTGCCCAATCTATCCAGCAAGTTTTTTTTTCTTCTTTTGCTCGGAGGGACACCTGTCTTGAATTATTTGGACTTGATACATAGGTGAAGACCATCTCAGCTGATTTAGCGCTGTTTTTTTTTCTCAGCAGTTTGTGATTGTGGTTCTGTAGCCACTAACTTGGCAGTCTTTATTTTTGGCATGTGTCGGTTATACTTAGAAGTATTTCATATTGAGATTGCATCATTCTAGCATGCCTTTATCACCACTCATCTCCAGTTAATTCACTTGGCATAGTCAGATAATAGGTTAGTAGATTTTTAGCAACTTTGACCTTAGTTGGTGACCGCTAAGGAAATAAGGTGGAAAAACTACCAGTGGCCAACTTAACTTCCGTAAATAACTACAAACACATCAGAAAAATTTTTTGAAAAATGTGCCCATTTTGTTTGCATTTCATTTATTATGTGTATGGCCATGCCCTGCATTGTTTATTCCTCTGAAAATCTTTACAAGTATTTGATTTTTTTTTCTTTTCAGGCTCCCTTTTACCCTTGTAGTTTGCTACTTATATGAAGTCATAATCCTCTGTTGTGACTTCTAATTATTTTACCATAGCTGTCACTGTGATGTCATGAATACTGCATTATGACCTTACATAAGGAGAAGGTAACACGGATAGATAAAAATGTCAAGAACAAATATTTTGTTATATGCATATCTCTTCAGTACCAGATAATTGGGAAGATCGGTTTTCCTCATAATGTTTAAAGCATACCTCCCAACTTCTTAGTATAAGAAATCTGGACAAAGCCAAAAATAATGGGGGATAAAGCCCCAAAAATACGGTCAGATTATAAGTATTGCTCGTAAAAACATAGAAAGTTGCTCGAATAAAAGGTTTTTGGGTTAGTATTAGGGTTGCCACCTCACATAAGGCTAATTCCTGGAGATGCTATTTTAATGTTAAACACAAACCGTATTGTTTGACCTAAGTGCTGTCCAACTCGGAGACTATCAATCATTGATATTTTAATATTCATAATGATTGTATAATGAATACTATATACAGGAAAAGTTCAAAACAATAATACAACTGTAAACTAATTATTCAAATGTTCATTCTGTGTGCTTTGGTAGAGTCACAAAAACTACTTGCGCTTAAAAGTATATTTCTGATCAGATCTTGCAGCCGCCAACAGTTTGGGTGCCTTAATCAAGAATTCATGAAACTGAGAACAACTGTAGCCCAAATTTTTGTACACCTTAGCTCAGCTCGCAAAACACCAAGTCCCAGACGATTTCTTTCTTTGGTCCACAAAGAATTCATCACACTGAAAGTTTGTTCACAAGAAGAATTCGACACAGGTGTAGAAAATGGAAAGGATACAACTTTAAAGAGTTCATCACCACACTTCCTGTGTGTCAGTTTTGCGAAAAAATCCTTCCATCAATCAACCACTCATTCATTTTTTTCCACCAGCTCTGTTTGAACGTCACGCGGAATACAGTAGTTGTCATAGTACTTGTCTTTGTCGATGTCAATGTGCAACTTGTCTGCCAGTTCCTTGAATAAGCTCCACATCACTGGTTCTTTTAAGGTTAAAGCTCTCATTGCTTGAAATTCTGAATCCTGGTAATTATACCACTTGTCTAGGTAGTTTAAACACTTGTTGTAGAATTGATCAGCTTCGAAGCACCTTTTCTTATCCTGTGGAATTCTTTTAAGCATGTCTGCAGCAGCCTTTCCATAAAATCTGTCTTGCTTGCAATCTGCAATTTTCTGTCTTACTCCAACCATAATATCATGCAGTTTGGAACTAGTAGTTTGATCTGACTCTAGCATTAGCACACTACTTTGAAAGACCTGCATAACACTGTGTAAGAAACAACAGTATAGTCTAGGTATGGACTCACTTTCTTCGTCTCTAAAGGCATCCCAAAGTACTTTGTGGCATTCTTCTTCTTCTCCCCGTGAAACAACGTAAGACTGCAAAGCAGGCCGTACTAGAAGTATCAAGTGCTGGAAGTTATGATAACCATCTCGTTGGTACTTGACGAAGAATGTTTTGATACTCAAGTTCGACAAACTTGAAAAATGCCTGGAGCTGTGCTGTTCATTTGGCATATCCGGAAAATTTTGCATAAACTTTGAGAATGAGAATTTCAACGTCCTTTGACAAAGTTTTGCATGGCTGTTTAACACAGTTATGCAGAATATGGCACTTGTAATTCACTGAAATGAGTTCAGAATTTCTTTTTTTTCAGTTTCTCATACACAGAAATCTTCTTGCCAAAATTCACTGCAGCATTCTTCCCAGAAAATGCAGACCCACTGCTTAGGTCCAATCCATTTTTCTGTATCACTTCAACTAATCTACCCATTATCGCCTCACTGCTTTCATCTGAATCTTCATAAAGTCTGGTAAACCATGTTTTATTCCTTCTTGTTTTGTAAAATGCTGCACTTTAACTTGAAAAAGTTTAACGCTTCCTTTGTTTGAAGGGTTAGTTGCTATTGAAAAGTACTTTGATTCTTGTAAGTCAGAGATCAACTGTTCTTGTGAAGCAGGAGCGAGAACATTTTCAGTTATATTAGTTGCTGTCATTCTGCCGCAAGAAATCTTTTTCGCAATACTAGATTCTGGGAAAATACTTATCTTGTTACCGCCGTCTTGACTTGCATAGCTGTGATGATGCTTAACACTGTGGTAAGTTAAGAGTTACTTCAGCAGCAGTTATAAGATCATCCTCTTTGGTATTTGGTTTTCTGAAGAAGCTCATCGTGACTGCATTTTGCCTAATCTGCATCACGTTTTTATTATGTTTCTTTGATGTTGCATGCACTACTACTGGTCTGCATCCCTCGTACTTTACTGTAAATGTGTGATGGCAAATTTTGCATTCTGCTTCAGACTCTTTTCTTACCCAACCAATCCTTAAAATCGTCTTCTTTTAACCATTCATCACTGAATGAACAGTGGTACTTCTTTTTTGCCTTTATACAACATTCAGATTCAGTATCCGAATGCTTTGATTCAGCCATTGCGACTTGCGAGGTTTTGTTGATCATGTGCAGTGCAGCCAAGGCAACAAATTAAGTACAGTAGGCTCTAAGTTATCCAGCACCCATGGGGAGTGGTAAAGTACAGAATCTGCTTCCAGGCAGCAGGCAGCTGTAAGGTCGATCTTAGTATCATATGTGTATGATAATCCAGCCACACCCATAAATATGTAGACATAGAGCTGTTAAATTTTTTTTGGGATAAGAAATTTCTTGTTTGGAAAACCAACCCAAAAAAGTGAAATACATAATAAAACTAAGGAAATGGTTAAGCAGCATTTTTAATCCCCTATTCTTGGTAGATGCCAGATAAGTGTAATTTCCGGTTGCTAGAGAGTTAACTCTTTAAGAACAAAAAATCTGGACAGAGAAGTAAATAATGGGCAATATTTAAAAATTGTCCCTATTTTTGGGACTTTGTCCCACTTTTGTTTATGGCTTTGTCCAGATTTCTTGCTCTAAAAGGTTGAGAGGTATGGAGTGAGAGATTTTGTGTGTGTGTGTGTGTGTGTGTGTGTGTGTGTGTGTGTGTGTGTGTGTGTGTGTGTGTGTGTGTGTGTATGTGATGTAAGTCATGCCTCTCAACCTCTTAGAGCAAGAAATATAGACAAAGGCATAAATAAAAGTGGGGCAAAGACCCACAAATAGGGACTAAATATTACTCTTACAAACTTAGAAAGGTGATAGAGTAACAGGTTTTGCATTAGCATGAATTTTCTGAAGGGTATGAAGTCTGAAACTCAAATGCCTGTCATTATTGTCTAACTTCAGTCTTTAATTGTTTGCCACTAATATGCCAGAAAACCACAATTTTATGAGAAACGGAACAAAAATATGAGGCAAAAATCTGGACATTCTGCGAAAATCTGTACAGTTGAGGGGTAAGTGGGTCTGTCAGTGTCTGCATGTGAGAGAGAAAGAGAGCGATGTATGGTATGAATGAGGAAGTGACTGTGTGTGAGATCAGGAGACTGAGTGTGATGTGTGAATGAATGTAGTAATGAATGAGCAAGTGACTGTGTATGTGTGTGAGATCAGGAGACTGAGTGCGATGTGTGAATGAATGCAGGTATGAATGAAGAAGTGACTGTGTGTGTGTGTGAGATTGGGAGACTGAGTGCGATGTGTGAATGAATGCAGGTATGAATGAAGAAGTGACTGTGTGTGTGAGATCGGAAGACTGAGTGCGATGTGTGAATGAATGCAGGTATGAATGAAGAAGTGACTGTGTGTGTGAGATCGGGAGACTGAGTGAGATGTGTGAATAAATGCAGGTATGAATGAAGAAGTTACTGTGTGTGTGAGATTGGGAGACTGAGTGCGATGTGTGAATGAATGCAGGTATGAATAAGGAAGTGTGTGTGTGTGTGTGTGTGTGTGTGTGTGTGTGTGTGTGTGTGTGTGTGTGTGTGTGTGTGTGTGTGTGTGTGTGTGTGTGTGTGTGTGTGTGTGTGTGTGTGAGATCGGGAGAGAGTGAGCGCGATCGTGTGTGAGTGAATGCCAGTTGCTTGAGTTCCTGTTAAGTGAGAGTATAATGTCATTATTCCTGGACATTTCAGAGTTTTTTAAATTACTTCCAGGAGATGGGAGATGCTATAAAAATCCTGGAGACTCCATGGCAATCTTGGAGAGGTGGCATCCCTAGTTATTATGGATTTTTGAAGGATATGAAGTCTGAAACTTAAATGTTTGTCATTTAGTGAATTCAGTCCTCTGTGATTTACCAGAAACCCACAATTTTAATCAGCATTAGACCAAGAATTTGAGGCAAAAATAATGACATTCAATGAAAATCTGGACAGTTGAGAGCTATGAGTTTAAAGTAAAGCTGAGTTGCATTTAACTATAAATTTCTGGGGAAATTTTCCAGAAAGGTCCAGTAGCTCTTTAATGCTCGTTGTTCTCTCTACTTGACTGGATATGAAAAAAGAAGAGCCAGAGCATTTCAAAGAGTTGTGAATTGTAAAATTGTACACTACATCATGGAACGTTCCAGCACTAAACTGGTTTTCTCAGGAAACATTTTAATGAATTGCAGTTGTAATTTTAGCTCCCTTTTTACACACGTAAAGGGATAGTAAAGTTAACATAATACAGCTAAGACAAATATTAAGACTAGCTGAGAAGTACCGAATATTTAGATATCTAATCCAGTCTTAAAAGTGCTGGTTTGTAGTAAGTATATTGTGAACTGTGCACAGCACTAGAGTATACAGATTGACTTTCCAGAGACTTTGATGTTGCATTGTCCGTATTTAAGTTTCTAGGCTGAGAATCATTTCTATGCTATGTAGCAGGACATGTAGAATTTGAAGGATCCACAGTGTCTTTCCAAAGTTTATTAGTCATACCATTACTCAGAGATGTAACTAGCTCTTGTGAAGCTAGAATATTGATGAAATTTCTTTAGATTAAAATCTCTGTGGATAGTAAAGGAAAAATAAGAAATGTCTGCAGACAGGGAACTCCATACAGGGGTTCACTATTTCTACCAACTAGTAGAGATATTTATGAAACGTTAAGCATCATACATTCACAACACCACATCAGTCACAATGCACCAGTAGGCCCATAACTTATCCTGAGGCTGTAAAGAAAACTTTGACAAAGCTTTGTGGAACTCACTCTAAAATCCCAGCCTACAGCACAGAAGCCACACCTACTCCCTGAAACTCATACATGCTCGAGGTCCACACACCTCACCTGCATGTCACCAGGAAAGCAAGCCTAATAAGGCCTATTAAACCTGCTTTTGTTTTAGTCATAGGTGACTCTATAGCTAGGTTTACAGACCTCGCACTTAACAGAATGGACAAGAACAGGGTGAGTGTAAGCTGCTTGTCCACTGTTAGGATCTGTGATGCACAAGGACCCTAAGATCTCTTAAACTGGCAAGTATGACTATGACCGATGGCCCATGTGGGAATGAATGATCTGAGGCACGTTACCCATGGACATGCAGTAGACATGACAGAAATTACTAAGCATGTGTTAGAGGCAGAAAGGACACTGGTCTTGAGTTGTATGTTGCCTTCACCAAGAATGATGCCCAGATATCAGTGCAGATGGATAAGTTGGTGGCATCATTCTGAGGGTAATCTATGTGTCTTGGCTTGGATAGGTGGTATACAAGACTTCCTGTTTCGCCAGGAATGGTTTATCACTCATACCAGGGCTTTTGGATACTGGCTAAAGCCTTTGGTGCCCCATAGGACTTTTTAGGTAGAGTCCCCCGTATTGGACATCGAACGTAGCAAACTTGAAATTAATTAAACTTGGACAACATTGTGGTGCCAGTACTTAGTGATAGGAATCTAAATAGAAAAGTGCCAGAACTTGACACCCTTGTACAACATGAATGCATTCATATCTGTGCAGTTGCTGATGTGGTGTCAGTGCATCTTTATACCAGGGTTTGGTGCCAGTCATGCCTTCAGGGGTAACTACAAGGGAATATCTTTTGTGTGCCAGAAATGCATATCAGATTTCCCAAAACCCTAATGAGGTCCGTAGAGGTACAGTTTACCCTTAACAAAGCTTTTACTTCATTACTAAAGGCATATCCTGTCAGTGTCCCCCAGAGATCATGGAAATTACTTTAACCCCACTGAGGGGTTAAATAGCAACCCTAATATATTTTTGCTAGAAGACTTTAATTACCCAAACTGTGATTAGTTCAATTCCTCTAAAAAAATGTATATGTTGAGCATGACTTCTTTTAATACCAGTGCTCTGGAGTAAATTGTAACACTATCCAGAAGAGGCTGTTTTTCCCTTGAGCTGGTCCTTTTTAACTTAGCTCCCGCTTGTACCCCACCCTGTATCTCCTTATTCCTGGTGAAATTTGACCACAGACTGAGTCAAACTAATTTTAAGGACTTTGCTAGAGAAAACTAATTTCAGCTTGTAGAAGATGTAGGCAAAATACCCAACAATCCCCCACAGATGGACCCAACTAAGAGGAGTGCTGCATTCATCTCTTGCTTTTCCAAGCACCTGAACAGCTGCATAAAAAGTTAGTACCCCTCGAGTCTATATTAGATCAGCGAACGCTTAAAAAAGCGAATGCTGATTGATCGAACTTATGTAAGCAAAAGCTTACAATCTCGAGCAGTCAGAACAGCGATTTATTTTTTTCTAGGGGAAAAAAATTGCTGATCCAAAACACATACACACAACACAAGCACATCAAACAAACAGCAATCCACACACATACACCTAAAATATGACACCTAACCCTACACTAAACTTTACACACACCGCTAACTATCCATTTACCTTAACCCAAACCCTAACTCGAAGGTCCGTCACTGTCGCACACTCACCTCACCCAACTAAACTGCCCTAATCCTCATGTCTACACAATCGCACACATACCTAACCCGCCCTAACACTCACATCCACACAATCGCACACTTACCTGAACCCGACCAATAACTTTCCACCACAGCACTGAAAATACCGAAGCAACAGAAACAGACAACCTAATTCTTTCCCTTTGAAAAAATTTGGGTTTCTGCTGCTTCGATATTTTAATCTTTCGCTTACATAAGTTCGATCAATTAGCTTTTGCTGATATAGACCCTACCCCTCACCCTAAATATAACGATAAATTTGGTAATAAGACTCTCTGGTGGAACTCCTGTATTAATAAACTGTGGAACAAAGGAAAAAAATAATGACAAGTTGTAAGAAATCCCTGTTCCACCGCAGGACTGGACTGAAACATGCCAACGAAGACTGTAAGAGCACTATTAGAAAATGTAAAGAAGAGTAAGAGCTTTAAGGTCACTACAGATACCAAAACAAACTGCAAATCCTAACTACAGATATACCAAAACAAACTGCAAATCTTAACTACAGATACCAAAACAAACTACAAATCTTAACTACACACACCAAAACAAACTACAAATCTTAACTGCAGATATCCAAACCAAACTACTAATCATCTTAACTACAGGTACCAAAACAAACTATAAATCTTAACTACAGATACCAAAATAAACTACAAATCTTACCTATACACACCAAAACAAGCTACAAATCTTAACTACTGACACCAAAACAAACTACAGATCTTAACTGTAGATAACCAAAACAAACTACAAATCATCTTAACTACAGGTACCAAAACAACCTATAAATTTTAACTACACATACCAAAATAAACTACAAATCTTAACTACACATACCAAAATAAACTACAAATCTTAACTACACATACCAAAACAAACTGCATATGTTAACTGCAGATACCAAAACAAATTACAAATCTTACTTCAGTTATGTTAGGAAATTAAGGAGTGATATCCAAAACTGCGCTGAGCTCATCCATAATAATATTGCAGACCCCATTGACAGGGACATTGTCAGCATATTAGTAGAAAATTTAAGTGCTAATTTTACCCTACCAACCCACATTTTGTACCCCACAACACACACACGCACACACAGTCCCAAAAAATGAATTTCCCTTGAAATCACTTTAAAACAAGTTTTGTAATTTCTGTCAAAAGCTAAAAATAATACTTTCTACATTTAGAAAGCTTTGGCAACAGACCAGGTTACATTCTTATCTGTGCCAAGTGTGCACCATCCACCTCTGCCAAGTGTGCACTATCCACCTGTGCCAAAAACACACTGTCCCAGCCTCTACTTAAGCTCTTTAGCCTTAGTTTGTCCACAGGGCTTGTGTCTGATGCCTGAAAATCAGCCCCAGTCAATAACCTCTCCATGGGTGTTCCCTCTGTGGACATCGGCAATTATAGCCTCATCAGCCTTATATGCATTGTCATGGAATGTGTAGCAGAACTCATGTATACAAAGGGAGGCAAACTCATGTATACAAACAGAGGCAACTTAACTGATTTAGATCCCAATTGGTTTGGTTTTGTAAGCCTAGTAAGCCTATTTGAAAAGGTTACAGGGACTTTGGAGAGTTGTCATTCTGTGTACCTTGCTTAACCTGATCTAATTAAGACCTTTGACACTATTCTTCATATCTGTATTATTGAAAAATTAGATAAACTTAAAGTAAACCCTCTGTTCTGCCTGCTGGATTTAAATGGACTACCTAACAAATCCCAAGTGGTGAAAGTTGCTGATCCTCTCTCTACGCAAAAAGTTGTAAATAGTGTTCTTCAATTTTTGCTGTGTTGTTTTTAATGTTTTCGATATTATCTTTGTAAAGGTTGGTTTTGAATCTACTAAGTAATTTAAGTAGTTTCTTTCTTTATTTTAATAGTTTACTTGTGGTGGACTACCAGCGTATCTTATTTTTGAATTTGTTGTGATACTTTGTTATAGAAGAGACTGCTAACTCTGTGCATTTTTCTAAACTTGTGTAGAATTCCTAAGTAAAGCTTGCTGCTTTACTAAAGTCTGTGGAGGAAGTCGTAGGTGAATTTTGGTATTTCATGATGTAGTAGGTTAAGGTTGGCTTGTATGTAGTTCTTAAATTCAGTGGAGTTTACTGTAGGAGCCTTTGGGAGTTTAAAATAGAACTCAAATGCCTTCCAGCAATTTAGACATCTTAGAAACCTTGCAAAACTCCATGTCAAACATGATAAGCAAAGATACTATGCCAGTGTACAAGACAAACATAAAAACAACCCAAAAGTTTTTTGGTCATCTCCAAATAAACTACTCCACCCTGGCAAGACCACGACTCCCTCTCCAAAAACAGGTAATACAACAGACTCTATCCCCACACAGTTTAATTCTTACTTTATACAGTCAATGTTATCTCTGCTAGACACATACATCTGTCCCCACTCTCTAACCCTGTCCAGTCAAAACCACCCACAGCTCTTCACTTTTAGTCCAGTACCTACCTCGCTCATAAGGGAGTTGAGTTGGGCATTTTGAGGCAATGTTACAACTGCCTCATGTACCCAGACAACCCCCTCCTCCTACCACCAAACACTAATACATGCGAAAAATGCAGTTATACAGCTAAACTCTCTCAACCCAAGACTAGATCAGACAGTCAAGAGGAGAAGGGAAATACTTGCATCACACCACCAGTCTTACATAGACCTAGTAAACCAGCACCGGCAAAAAACACACATAAATACATGGAAACATACTCGGAGGCTCTAAATAAAAATCTGCAAAACCAACCTCCAAAGCAAACATCCAAGCAACCCCCACACCCCAACACAAACCATGAAACACATACTTTACAAAACCAGTGTGCCATGCAATCACACCCCTTAAGGCAAAATAACATACCCATCATACTAGTAATAGGTGACTCGGATGTCAGTACAGAAATGAGTAAAATCCCAAGAAGGGAAGACATCCCTGATAAGTATCAGCAAGAAACTACGATCCCTCATAAAATCATCCAAGGCGAGCTTTGAAAGAAAAATTGCCAAGTACTCCAGAGATAACCACAAGGCATTCTTTAGCTATGTCAAGAATCTAAGTGGAAATGCTCAGATCTGCTCGGAGTTAGTACAGAATGGCACAAAATACACTGAACCGACCGATATCGCCAACATTCTGGCAGACAGGTTCAGCGCAAAGTTCACCCCCCTCTCACCCCCAAAAGGGCCCATAACCATACCAGAAGAATGTAGAGTCCCTGAAATCACAGACACTCAGGTTAAAACAGCCCCCTCCAAAGCCAAAAACCGGACGGTTTCCCAGGCTGCATCCTACATGAGCTCAAAGACGAACTAACCCGTCACCTAAACACACTGTTCAAACTCAGCCTCTCCACAGGCTACATACCCATAGAGTGGCGCACAGCAATGATTATTTCGCTCCACAAAGGTGGAGCCACAACAGACCCTGGGAACTATCACCCTATAAGCCTGACTAGCTTGGTCTGCAAGGCTATGGAGCACATCATCATGGAACTCATTAACAGAGCCATTGGGAACCTCCAAACACTAGACCCTACCCAGTTTGGCTTTGTTAAGGACAGATCATGCCTCCTAAACCTGGTGGACTTCTTTGAGACAGTTACCAAGGCTATAGATGAAGGAAAGGTGGTACACACAGCCTGCCTAGACCTCACTAAGGCCTTCAACACCATTCCCATTCTGGTATTATAGACAAGCTCACCAGCCTGAACATAAACCCCTACGTCACAAGATGGGTTGCCAACTAGCTCATGGACAGAACCCACATGGTGAGAGTTGCGGGAGCTAGGTCCGACTCTAAACCGGTTACAAGTGGTGTTCCCCAGGGCTCAGTCCTAGGACCCCTCCTGTTCGGCATGTACTTCTCAGAGGTACAGGCAAGCACAGGAGGAATATGGCTGACCAAGTTCGCAGACGACTGCAAACTAGGGGCTATAATTGACTCTCTGGCTGACACAGACATCCTCCAAAAGGGATACCTGGTGTCAAAATCATGCCTTGAACTAAATGCCAAAAAGTGCATAGTCATCCCCTTTGGAAAAAACAAAGTACCCACAAACTACCACGTAGGTGGTAGTCCCCTAAATATGGAAGACATAATAAGGGATCTGGGGACCCAAGCAGATAGAAATCTCACCTTTGATAATCACATTGCCAAAGTGGTTAGGAAATCCTTCTACGTGGCCCACCTAATCACAAAAAGGTTCGCATCCAGATCAAAAGAGGTCATTGTGCCCCTCTACTCATCACTCATCAGACCCATCTTAGAGTACAACGCCCCATTTGGGATGTACCTTACAAGACACCTGCAACAGCTGGCAGAAGTACCTCACCAAGAGGATCAATGGCCTCAAACATATGCCCTATGCAGCTCGACTGAAGAAACTCCAATTGTACTCGGTTGCATACTGCCTACTCAGAGGTGATCTCTGCCTAACATACAAGGCCATGTCCAACCCAGACTTGATGGACATGCTCCACCTAAAGAAAAGCTTATCCCCTCGAGCCACACACTCTAGGGATCTAAACCTCACCACAACAATAAATAGGACGTGCTGGAGGGATAGATTCCTGTCCCAGAGACTTCCCATGCTTTGGAACAAGTTCCCAATCTACATTAGGCAGAGCACCTCGCTAACACTCTTTAAAAGAAACCTTGACGAGTAGATGGGAAACAGAAAGTTTACCTCAGGGATCACTTCAGTTGCTGTGCTGGACAGAGTTGTACAGGGAACTAATATAAGGGTCGGCGAAAGCCAACACATTCTGGCTGGGCTTATATATGCCTTCGGGTAGAAAGCCTAGTAACCACCTATGAACGTATGATCCTTAAACTAAAAACTACTTCCATAGCTGTAGGCCAGCTACCATCAGACTACTTCAAAATGGCCGCAGAAGTCATATCCTTCCCTGTGTCCATACTACTTAATAGGTCCAGAGCAGAAAAATAGGTCCTCTCTCTACTGAGTTTAATAGCTACAGACTAAGCGATTCTCTCCCCTCTCTCCAGAATTTTAGAGAGGTGCATCCATATGCAGCTGATGCACTACCTAACCTCAAATAACCTGCTGTCAGAAACACAACATGGCTTTAGGCCCCAGCACAGCACCTCTACTGCTCTACTATATTTTGCCAATATAATACACCAACATAGAAACAATGGTCTGCTTGTGTCCACCTTGTTGTTAGACTTGTCAAAGGCATTTGATACTGCCTTGCACCAACAGCTGCCCGTTGACTTTCCTTAATAGGAGTTTCACTATACTTCTTGTGGTTTCTTAGTTAACTATCTGGAAGGTAACAAGCCATTAAACCTACTCATCCAGTTACTACAGGTGTCCCTCAGGGCTCCATCCTGGGTCCTCTCCTTTTTAATATATTTACTAATGACCTCCACACCTCCACTCACCATGCCAGTTTAGTTCAGTATGCAGATGACTCAACATTAATATGTGCAGCCTCAACAATAAATAAGCTCCAAGACATTACCCCAAAATCTTTCTCCTCTGTAGAAACCTGTCTCAAAGAATCAAACCTCCCACTCAACCCCAAGAAAACTAAGTTAATGCTTTTACCTCAGAAAGTTGCCAAAATCAAAATAAATTTTTTACCATAAAGTCAGAAAATAATACTGTAATTGAAACTGTAACTCACAGTAAAATTCTGGGTATTATAGTAGATGACAATCTCAAATATGATCAGCATGTAATGCACACCATTAAATCTACACACCAGAAACTAGGCTGCCTTTATAGAATCAGTGAATTCCTTACAGGTAGTGCAAGAGAAACTCTAGCCACCACCTTCTTATTGCCAGCTTTCTTATACACTGCTCCTATTCCTAACAAACTTAAACAATACTCAAAGAAACTTGCCTCCTGCTACAATAAATTAGCCCAATTTACCACCAGTCTCCCTCATAAGACTCACCATTGTCATAACTTAAAGCAAATAAACTGGCTTGAACTACACAACTACCTAACATATTCATAACTAACTACAGCACACAAACTCATTCATCAGACTTCTTTGAAGCAGTCACCAAAGCCGTAGATGAGGGTAAGGTGGTTCACACAGCCTATCTAGATCTCGCCAAGGCTTTTGACACCATCCCCCACTCTGGAATTATAGATAAACTCACTAAACTAGGTATAAATCCCTATGTCACAAGATGGGTTGCCAACTGGCTCACTGACAGAACCCACACTGTGGAAGTAGCAGACTCCAAATCCAGCTTCAGACCAGTGACAAGTGGAGTACCACAGGGTTCAGTCCTGGGTCCTCTCCTGTTTGGTATCTGCTTCTCTGAAGTACAGGCCAACACAGAAGGTCTTTATTAACGGTTCGCAGATGACTGCAAACTAGGAGCCATAATCAAAACTCCAAAAGATGTGAACATCCTACAAAAGGGCCTTGCTGAGACAGATGCCTGGTGTCAAAGCCATGGCCTCAAGCTCAATGCCAAAAAGTGCATTGTCATTCCTTTTGGTAAAAACTCAGTTCCCATGAAATACCACATAGGTGGTAGTCTACTTAACACCGAAAGTATGATAAGAGACCTTGGGACACAGGTGGACAGTAGTCTCTCCTTTGATATTCACATCACCACAGTAGTCAGGAAATCTTTCTATCTGGCACACCTCATCACAAAAGGTTTCTCATCCAGGAAAAAAGAGGTCATTGTTCCCCTCTACTCGTCACTCATTAGACCCATTATAGAGTACAATGCCCCTTTTGGTATGTACCTCACAAGACATCTACAACAACTGGAAAGGCCACAGAAATACCTCACAAAGAGGATTACTGGCCTTAAAGAGATGCCCTATGCAGACCGTCTCAAAAAACTGCAGCTTTACTCCGTTGCATATCGCCTACTCAGAGGCGATCTCTGCCTAACACACAAAGCTATGTCAAACCCAGAGCTTTTAGTCATGCTCCACTTAAAGAAATCCCAATCCCTACGAGCTACACGCTCTAGGGAACTAAACCTCGTCACCACAATAAACAGAACATGCTGGAGGGATAGATTCCTGTCCCAGAGACTTCCCATACTCTGGAACAAACTACCTATCTATATCAAACAAAGCTCCTCATTAGCACTGTTCAAGAAAAATCTTGATGATTGGATGGGAGATAGGAAATTCACCCCGGGGATCACTTCTGTGGCTCTGCTCGACAGTGGCACAGGAAAATAATTTTCTTGGGTGGCGAAAGCCAGGGTACCTTTGGCTAGGCTTATATAGGCCCTAGGGCCAATAGCCTAGTACCTACCTATGAACCTATGAATCATCCAGACAAATGCCCTGCACTGTATAACTTATTAATGACCTACTGTCCAGCAAGGGACCTCTGTTCTAGTAACAAATTCTTATTACTTACAGATAAGTCAAATAATGTTGCAGGAGACTTGCTCTACTCCCAATACATTGCTAAACTCTGGAATAGTATCCCCACACAAATAAAACTCTCTGAAAACATCAATAGTTTTAAACCACTGCTTAAACAACATCTTAACCAGTCCTGGTCCTGCACCTGCTTATCGCCAGGTTAAGACTTTGTTTTCACTATACAGTACTCTCCAAATACTCTTCTTAAACAGAATACTCTCAAACCCTCACTGAAATGACAAAACATGTTTTATTCATAACTGCTGCCTGTACAATCCACTATGTTGCATGTGAGCTTTCTCTGTAGTAACTCCCACCTGTGTAAAATCTTCGAATGTATAACTGTAACTACTGCAGGTGTATAAATGTAAATAGAAATGTAATTACTCTGTGTTTAACTGGAACTTAGTATAATGCATTGTAGGCAAATGGGGCTTTTCTCCATGGGCCTCCTCTGAAAATAGGTATTCCCAGTTGGACTTTCCCAGTAAACAAAGACAAATAAATAAATAAATAAATAAAAGAGCAGTTAACAAGTTTATGGTCAGACGTTACTGGGGAAGGAGATACCAGAGGAGCAGTGTAAGAGGTGGTCATATTTGTAAGATTCAGGTCAAGAATGTTGTGCCTTCTAGTAGGTTTATTTACCAACTGCACATGATGTTTTTTTAGGAATTTGTGGGCATACCTGCATTGGAGGTATAGGTGTGTCAGTTAATTTATAGATAGTTAAAGTCACCCAAAATAAGGACACTTTTACTAATTGGCATATCATTTAGAACACTGATGAATCTTACATGGTCATCAGGGGACAAAGAACGCATTGTATAACAAACTATCAGTTGATAATTACTCCTACCTGTAATGATCTTTAGTTCAGTGAGTTTAGTGTGTGAATCCCTAGGATCTCCCTGGAGGGTGTTCATTGACAAGTTATGTAGACTCCACCTGGCATGAAAAATGCAAAACCCTGGTATAGATGGAGTTATTTGAACGATATTTCAGTGATCATGTGTACATGGATGGTTTTCAAATGCAGGAGTGCTTCAAGACCAGGCAGTTTATTGCTTAGTCTTCTGGTAATAAAAGCTTAATGGGATCTGATTTTGAGACTAATATATTAGTTACATTGGAATGTCCAGCAACTAACTAGACTCTGCCTAAAAAAGCCACTAGAGAGGCAGCAGTAAATGCTTTAGCTATTATACAGAAGCCATGAACTGAGAGGTACAGGTCATCTTCAGCATATTGGGTCTGGAGCTGAGAATTGACCATGGACAATGCCAGCTGACAAAGAAGAGCAGCAGGAAGTAAAACTGCTTTAAAAACTGGTAGCTTCTTCACTCTGCCACACTTATAAATAATAGTGTGATACAATGACGTGTGTAATATATTTAAAAAAATAAAACCGCTTTAAAAACTAGTAGCTTCTTCACTCTACCACACTTATAAATAATAGTGTGATACAATGTACAATGAAGTGTCTAATATATTTAAAAAAATAAAACCGCTTTAAAAACTAGTATCTTCTTCACTCTACCACACTTATAAATAATAGTGTGATACAATGAAGTGTCTAATATATTTAAAAAACAAAACTACTTTAAGAACTGGTAGCTTCTTCACTCTGCCACACTTATAAATAATAGTGTGATACAATGAAGTGTCTAATATATTTAAAAAAAATAAAACCGCTTTAAAAAGTAGTAGCTTCTTCACTCTACCACACTTATAAATAGTGTGATACAATGACGTGTCTAATATATTTAAAAAAAATAAAACCGCTTTAAAAAGTAGCAGCTTCTTCACTCTGCCACACTTATAAATAATAGTGTGATACAATGAAGTGTCTAATATATTTAAAAAAATAAAACCGCTTTAAAAACTGCTAGCTTCTTCACTCTACCACACTTATAAATAATAGTGTGATACAATGAAGTGTCTAATATATTTAAAAAAATAAAACCGCTTTAAGAACTGGTAGCTTCTTCACTCTGCCACACTTATAAATAATAGTGTGATACAATGAAGTGTCTAATATATTTAAAAAAATAAAACCGCTTTAAAAACTGGTAGCTTCTTCACTCTGCCACACTTATAAATAATAGTGTGATACAATGAAGTGTCTAATACAGGAGTGTCCAACCCGCGGCCCGCGGGCCGCATGCGGCCCTCAGAGCTCTTCCATGCTGCCCACGACCCTTAAATGTAAATTTAATTTTAATTTAACTTTTTTTCCGTGTGTTTACACGTCCGCGTACTTTTGCTGTTATGCGTATGCGCCAACTTTCTTTTTTTCACGCTTTTTTCATACCAGTGTCTTTCCGCTGGTATGCGCATGCGCGAAAACACCGTTCGGTTGTTTTTTAAAGCTGAAGGAAGGAGCGAGGATCGTGGAGAGAGGATTTAATTATATTTTATTTCGGAGTACACACCGACTACACTACAATGTAGCAAAAGGTAAGTAAAGCTTAAACTTTAGTTAGTAGGTAACTTTTGATTAATGTAGTGGAGCTGGCTTGAGGATGAATTGTAGTGTATTATTATTTTGTGCTATGGGAATGGTGGGGGTGGGAGGCCCTGTGAAATTGCAGACAAAGCCCAGCGCTAGAAAAGGAAATTTTACAATGTCTGGTAAAAGTGTGAACAGGGGATCAAGTGGCTGCCTCCAGATTTCCTTGACAGATATACCCTTATTACAGGTTGTAGTTGTTGTTGCAGCTCTAGTGGAGTGAGTCAAAGTATGCTGTGGAACCTTATATCCATGATGTTTCTAGCAAAATTTGAAATGCGTATGGGGATGGCCTTGTCCAACAGGGCTGCCTGATTGTTCAGATGCAAAAGCTAAAAATAGTATAGTCTGATTTTCTAAAATGCTTTGTCCAGGCAAAGTAAAATCCTAGTTGCCTAAGGACATTCAAAGTGTGATGAGCCATCTCTCCCTTGCTTTGTGGCTTGGGGAAAAAGAAATTGAATGGTTTGATTCAGTGAGTTCACCGTAACAACCTTAGACAAAAAGGATGGGTTAACCCTTCAGGTGTACCCCATAAGAATGAAACCTGTGGGAAGGCTTCATGCACATGACAGCCTGAAACTCTGAACTTCTCCTAGCTGAAATGACTGCTATCAAGAAAGCAGTTCTCCAAGTTAAAAACTTCAAATCTGCAGATCCTGTCAGTTCAAAAGGTGGGAGAATAATCTTTATCAAGATAAGGTCCCAGGATGGAGGAGCAGCTGTTCTCAGGGGCCTGAGATGGATGATGCTCCTAAGGATCAGACAGCTGGATAGAAGAGGGGAATGCACAGAAATGCCGGCAGAAACTGCAGAGAAAAATCTTAAAGAATTAAGAGATGCTTTTTGAAAAAAACGTTCTGCCATGTACAATAAAATCAAGGGTAATTTGGTCTGGCACCACACAGAGAATCTCTTCCATTTTGAAAGGAACGACTTCCTCACTTTGTTGGCATTCTAGCTTCTTTTAGAATGGCTAAGCTTTCCCTGTTTAAAGGATTTCCCCTAAGAAATAAGGACCAGATCATTCATGCTTTTAATCGTATATTTCACAAGCTGGGGTGGATGGTGGTTAACTTGTACTGAGACAAAATATCTACATGCCTTGGCAGTAAATAGTTAGTGATTGCTCACGCTGTGTAGCAGTGGGAACCAATGCTGCCTTGGCTAAAAAGGTGAAGTTAGGATCACTTTTGGCCTTTCCTCCCTCCCTGACCGTAAAACAGACCTATCCATAGGATGGAAAGTACAGTTGCAGAAATCTTACCCACCTGTAACAGTAGATGTTCGGCCACTGGCATTCTGGGTTATCTGCCAAATTAACCCAGCACTGTCCTGCTTTCAAAATTGATTAGTCATCTTTTGGTGAGAGCTAGGATGGAGGTTAACGAAGTGCAAGTTGAACTGGGTGGCTATATTTTCAGTGTAGTTTGTATTGGGGGGGGGGGTCGCTTTGCCTGGGATGGAGTAATGTTTGTATTTTAGACCAGAGTAGTTTAGAGTTAGTGAAATATTTTTTTTGTCATTGTTAATGTGCTGTTTTACTAGGCATTTAAGGTGTGCAAAATTTAGGAAGGTACCCAGGTTCTTATTTTTGGACCATATTTTCTGTGCACGATCCCCTCTGTTAAAGTAGCTGTCTAGTTGACCTAGTTAGCCATGGTGCTAGGTTTGCTGTAACCCTCTTAGTTCAAAGGGGTGCAGGTTCATTGGGTAGGTTTGAGAAGACTTGATTGAATAAGGACACTACTTCATCTAATAAGGTAGCATCTTTTGATTCTGTATAAAAATGCCTGAGTACTGTTATTGCAGACAGGATGGCCACTCATAGAAGGATGAACAGCTCTTGACTATTTTACTAGGGACAAGGAAGGAAAAAATCACTACCTAGTGTCCCTTCAAATAGTTAGTAAATACCCTAGTTTCCTTTTACCAAAATTTTGAGAAGACCCTTCCAGTGATTCTCAGGGCTCCCTCTACTACTAACCCCATCCTGTATATTTTCTTAATGACAGCTGAACTGCTACTTCCCAGGCAATTTGCCACAATGTCACCAAGCAGTATTAAGTTTGATTCACACATATCTAATGCATCATTTGGGGCAGCTGTGCCGAAAGGGATGCTGTTATTGCTATAAAGTCCTTCATTCAGGAGGTCCTATAGCGGCTAGAGACAGTCACATTTTATTACAATTTTGAACAAGAGTGCAACAATCATAGCTTATTCATTGCTTATTTTACAGTGCCTCATCATATTTTTGTAACACACATGACTATAAGACTACACCTATAGTTAAATATTTAGTTACCCAGCTACTATTTATGAAATAGATGTTTGATTTCAGTTGCCATGTGCAATTAAGACTTTCCTGTAGTAAATTATTGCACTATTAGAGGGGATTAGACCCAAGGTTTGTACCTGTTAATTTTTTTTACAAATAAACTAAGATGTTAGATTTAACTGTTTTTTAAATAATTAGAATGAGATATTATGCACTTAGTAATTGTTCAAATTCACCTACAATACAGCCACATTAGTCCGCATAAACCTGGGGTCTCTTGTTTTTTTTTTTTTTTTTGCTCTTCAGTTAATGTGAGACCTTTTTTTTTTTTTGGTCCTCACTTGCCGTTTGCCCCCAGACCATTTCTGTTGACTCAATGTGGCCCTTGCAACTGAAAAGGTTGGACACCCCTGGTCTAATATATTTAAAAAAATAAAACCGCTTTAAGAACTGGTAGCTTCTTCACTCTGCCACACTTATAAATAATAGTGTGATACAATGAAGTGTCTAATATATTTAAAAAAATAAAACCGCTTTAAAAACTGGTAGCTTCTTCACTCTGACACACTTATAAAAAATAGTGTGATACAATGAAGTGTCTAATAGATTTAAAAAAATAAAACCGCTTTAAAAAACTGGTAGCTTCTTCACTCTACCACACTTATAAATAATAGTGTGGTGCAATGAAGTGTCTAATGTATTTTAAAGCCGATTGTTCTTCAAATGGACACTTTGTTTCCTGCTGGATGTGCTGAAGAGGTGCTTCTCTGCAAGACAGTTGAGTTGTGGAACTGGAGGGATGCAACCTACAGCCAGTATCAAATTATATTGTTGGAATTGCTGAATCTTGTTCGTTAAGCCTGCCCATAACTGTAATACTGCACCTTACCTTTCAAAAGCCATGTCTGTAACAGAAGCACTATTCAGACCAACTAACTATACCTTATGGTGTTTTTAGGATTTTGTTGTTTTAATATTACTTTATTTTCACTGAAATGGATGATGATCAGAAAAGTAAACTGTCTTTTTTGCAGTTTATTTTATATGGAGTTTGGATGTTTTTTGTAGGCTTTGAGAGTTCTGTATTTTCATATCTTGGCATTCTGAACTGTCTGTATTTTGATGTATCAGTATTTTTAAATATGCTCATGTATATCAACAAAAAAATAGCTGATAAGAAAAGAACTGCCCATTTACTTTTATTATACAGAAATTAGCTCTTTCATCTACTGTGTTTTAAACTGTGTGTGTGTGTGTGTGTGTGTGTGTGTGTGTGTGTGTATCTCTTCATAGGCATTTGTTTCTGTTAAGACAAGCAAGGTAACAAGCAATACATTGGCTAGCTCAGCCTTAGAAATGTGCAGTAGATTATTAATTACTTAGACAAATGGGTTAATGGCAGATAAACTGCTGAATGAACTCATCGAATCAGTGGTTCATTACAATCTAAAGAATTTCTTTTTTTGGAGAGGCAAGCTGCTGTACAGCCCCCCCATACCCCTAACATATACATACCAAGAGGTGCCACCTTCTCAGAGAAGAGGGGAGACTATTGCAGCCTTGCAATAAAACTTCAAAGTGCAATGCTGATTTATTTTGATGTTGATTCTGTGAGTTTGTTTAAACTCTGTTTCAGCTAAAACTCAGTAAGCAGTGCTTCATGCATAGCCAACTTTAGGCACTAGGGGACCCTGTTCTTAGGGCCCCCCCCCCAAACACAGTAAGCTATTTTGTCTGGAAATTTTGTAACTTATCTGTAAAACCAGTAGAAGCTAGTACATCAATCTTGTATAGTTAACACACCAGGTGGGTAATAACTCTTATTTATATCTCCTTTAAAATTCATAGACAGCTCTAGTTATAGTAACAATGTTTTATCAAGTAACAGGCTTCACAGTTCCATTAAGTATTTTACCACTCTCATACCTCCCCTATCTTAGTTAAACCCAGCTGGTGAACATTCTCTCCGCTAAAACTAACATCATAGCCAGCTTTAGGTACCTGCAATACCTGTGCC
Source organism: Protopterus annectens (assembly GCF_019279795.1). NCBI lineage: Eukaryota > Metazoa > Chordata > Ceratodontiformes > Protopteridae > Protopterus > Protopterus annectens. The sequence continues at coordinate 23,170,402 of NC_056750.1, forward strand.
TGCAGGGGCCCCCTTAATCATCCTTGACTGTGTAGGGTCCCCACAAAAGCTGATGCGTGGGGAAAAATGAGTAGAAAAATGTATTCATTTCCTGATTATGCTCTTTAACCCTAACAGGTCTGTGATGTGACCCTGTTAGGATGAAGCTGATAATGAACATGAGCAAAGGTAAGCACTTCAGAGATCAGCAGCCCAGAGTCACTGATCTCAGTGTACACCTTGGATTTTAAGAAGAGCTGATGCTTCCAATCTTCAGGAATAGTATTCTCTTTCATGGAATTTTATAAATGCTGACAGAACCATATACTATAACTCTCAACTTCTTTGCTCAAGAATTTTGGGCAAAGCTAAAAATAATAGCAGAATAAAGGCTCAAAACCTAGAAACACATTTTAAATATTACACTAATTCACATAAAAAGTGAATAGAAAAACACTTTTTGTATCAACCTGCACTTTTTGGACACTAAGAAGTATAAAACTCTGACTGGATTTATTGAGTATCTGTAATCCTGAATAATTTACCAGCAAATGAAACTTTTTACGAAGGACAGAGCAAAATTATGAATAAAATCAGGGAATGTCTGTGAAATCGAGGCAGTGACGTGTATGCATTACTGCTCAATAAGGTGAATAAAAGTGACTTACCCCTGCTGCTGTTTGACGACTGCCAAATAGCAGTCACTGATCTGGTGTGGCAGTACCAGTATTGCACAATGTAGTTCTTTTTGCTGAAATAAGTACAAAATAAGTATTGCTATAGCTTATGCATGTATGTATATGTATGTGTGTAAAAATATCACTGATTTTTACTTCTGCACACATCCAGCAATGCTAGCAAACATTCATTATTGTTCTGGGTATCAGTAAAAAAAATGCAGCTAACAATTATATTTCAAAGGTGAGGCATAAAATATATCACAGAATATTCAGACACTTAGCTCTTCTAGGTGTCTGGTGGCCCCCACTCCCTAGACTGCACAAATAGATGCAGTGGGGGCTCCCTTAAGCATCCTTGACTGTGTGCGGCCCCACAAAAGCTGTTGCTAGATGAGGAGAACAAATGTTTTAATTGTCTGATTATACTCTTTAACCTGAACAAGCCTGTGATATGACCATCTTCGGGTGAAACTGATAATGGCTTCTGCTCTTATCTGCACCCATTCTAAAACCAGCCCTACTCAAATGTGTGTCTACAGAAAGCTGCTATAGGTTATGTGGAGGGGGGGGGGGCTGGAGATTGTGTGGTTATTACTTTAATTTTTTCACAATCAAATCTTAAAGGTGTGCACAAGAGGTAATTATAGCTTGTTGTTTGGGATGAGGCCAGTGTGGTCATTGTTTCTTTTACTTTTCTCGCAGACCTCAGAGGTGTACAAAGACGGTTACTATAGCTTGTGTAGGGGTAGTGTACTGTATAGGAGCACAACACAGAATACATTACTGTAACCATTATTTTTTCACTTTCCTCCCAATTACATATCAGGCATGTATACAAGTGACTGCATTTGGGGTGTTAGGGGGAGGAGTGACAAGGCATGCTGTGTATATCAGTAGACACCTGAAATACATGACTGTGGAAATTCAAGCTTCTGCATTCATCCCAGTCTAACACCATAAGGATGCTTGGGCTGTGACTGTCTTTTTGGAGTGTGTATAATAGTGTGTCTATATTGTACCTTAAGAAGCGTTTCAAGGTTGGCAGGTGCATATAAATAGCCAGCACGTACTAGCTTCAGGGCCATTTTGAGAGTACAGCCAGTGAGTGAGCATGTATGAGTGTAATAGCTAGTTTGTTTATAAGTTTATCTAAGTTAAAGGCATTAAGCCTCAATCCTGATGTGTTTGTACATAATAAAGCTGTTTGAACAGAACCCACAAAGACTTGTCTGTTTTATCCTGACTAGACGAGCGACATGGTGTCAGAACCGGGATTCCAGAGATTGCTTTTCAGGGCTGTGAGGTGCAGAGTTAACAGTGAAGGTAAACTATAGAGAAACCAGCACAGAAAAAGGGCCAGAAATGAACCAAAGGTAATGAAGACTTGCACAAACGATTTATTTTATAAAAAAAGATGAACTGGAGCATTACAAGGGCACAAACCACATTATTAAACAAATGAGAGGGATAAAACATTTATTAATTGAACAGGACTAAGAAAACTGCTTCAGTGAGAGGTGGAATGCAGCCAGATGGTGGGGTTTTGTATGACCAGATACTAACAGAAAAAACTGCAGCCCTTTGATAAGGGTGTACATACGTAACCTAAGGTGGTCATATCTGCCTCATTAACTGGTATGTGAACTACTCCAGTATTGCTAACTTACTGCCAGTCACTGAAGTTCAAAGCTGCAGTGTTTTTTAAAAAGTGTTTTTGTGAGTGTGGGGCCAGACTCTAAATTTACTATCTGCAAGGGTGCACAAACTCAGAGAATGTATATTTACAGATGCAGTCAACGTGTTCAAATGTCTTTCTCTCCCTCTCTGTCATACACACACGAGCATCCAGCTGTGAGCAAGTGAGTCTTGAGTAGTTGAACCTCAAGCAAGTAAAAGATAACTGAGGTGGCTATTTGCTTCTGTTTCACTGAAGCAGGAATCAGTCTGTCAAAAGGCCTGTACAGGAAGCCTATCATACAGTGCAGGTGCTGATAACCAGACTTTAAGTGGAGTTGTTGATAAAAAGTGAGTAGAGTACAGTAGAACATTAAGAGCTGTGGTGCTTGGGCATTCTTCCCAGCAAATATTGACAAGAAATAGGGCATACTGGTGCAGCGCACCTTAATCTTGTAACATGCAGCTTAGTGCAACATGTTGGAACATGAATTAGTAGTGACTGTTGATGCAGAGGCAAAGAATCTACAGGCTAGAGGCAAACAGAACGAATAGTTAAGGTTGGACTTCAAGGGAGCAATAGGTGTGTGAAGTTCTTTGAGCATGAGATGCATGTCTACCTGAGGGATCTGTGGCGTGTGGGTGGTGTGCAGCATGTAGGACATTGGGCACTTTATAGGGGAGAGATTACAGAGATGTGATTATAGGCAAACTGAAGGACTGAGTAAGCCAGAGGCATTAATTTCTTTAGATTTCGGATAATGGTAAGTGCCCCACAGAGTCTAGTAGATAGGCAGACAGGATGGAGTTGAGTAGAGAACAGGATGTCAGGGTTGAAAGAATGGAGGAGGAAGGGAGCTAGTAGAGGGGAAGAGATTAAAGTAAATTTGGGTAGAAGAGCAAGCTTGAAAGGCAGATAGGGAAGAGACAGGAGCAGTAGAGGATTTGGGGAAAAAATGGAGACCAACCAGGAAATGGAGGTTGTTGAAGGCAAGAAATGAGGGAAGGGTAGGAAATAGCAAAGAGCAGATGATAGTTGAGAATGTTGAACAGATGGAGAGGCTGATGGAAGTGAGCAGGGAGAGAGTGGAAGAGGTAGAGAAGGGAAGTGGAGGTAACAGCAGGGGAGGTAGACTAGGGGATGTTGGGGAATAATTGAACTAGTGAAATGGGACAGCACAGCAGGACAGGTACAGCAGGTAGTAAGGCAAACCAATGAAGTGCAGTAAATGGGAAGAGTTAGTCTTGGAGAAGTAATGGGAAAGAGATCCAACATAGCTAGTTTACGGACAGTAAAGAGAGGAAGAACGAGCATGGCAGAAGGTGGAGGGTCAAAGTGATTGGAAACTTGGTCATCAAGGGCATTAGATGTAGAGTTAGGACAGAGGATCCTGGTGGCCTAGAAGATTGTACCAAGGCTTATAGAAGGGTGGATATAAGAAGTGACCAAGATATTCACAAAAGACATATGTTGCCCTCACCTTGGTACATGTCAGTACTAATGACTTGGATGAGACGTTGAGGGAGAAGGTACTAAGGGTAGAGAAATAACTAGCAAGTGTAGAGAATCCAGACTTTCAGTAGCTTCTCAAACATTATACCTGTGCCTGCAGCCAACACAGTTAGAAACACCCAAATAAGAGAGTATATCTGTGGCTGATGACGTGGAGGGGAGCTACTAGGCATGGATGGTGGAAGACTGAGGGAGACACACCATGGACAGGCTACATTTTATTCCAGAAGAAATGAGCATGTTAAAATCTGGACTTGTTGGAAAGTACACTCACAAATGGTTGTGCCATTAAACTGAGGTGGAACTGGAGAGTGTGCAGACGGGAGTACTGATTGCAAAGGAGCGTAAGACTTGGGAAGAGAAATGGAAGAAAGAAGATCTGGCAGAATAAGAAGGTAAGACTGGGAGAGCAGCAGTGGAGAGAGTACTGCTGTGTAATGTAATGTTATTAGTCAGGCTGAAGATGGGGGAACTAGACTGTCAGACACTTAGGTGAGTGGAAGCGAACATAGGAATTACAGAAAGGTTAACCAATTGGTAAAAAGGTGGTCTTTGGTACTACCTGAATAAAAAGTATACAGTAAATATAGTTTGGGTGTTATACGTTTCAGTAGCACTCCCCTAAGGGAGGGAGTTAGGAATGAGGTCAGTAAAGGATGAAGATGCCATGTTAGGTGCAGATTAGGGGGAAATATCTAAGGTGAAAGCCATGCAAATTTGAGTGAATGATGTGGGAGGGAAGGGCTTTTGGAGAGGTACAATATATGGGACTCCTGATAGGCAGAAAAAGATGATTTGTTCATGTAAAATATGGGTGCGGAAAGGAAGTAAGAGTTGAACTTGAAGCTGCTAGGGTTAGACTGAGGCTTTCCTGGATTGTAGACAGAAAGGGACAGTGACTTGATAGAAGTTCTGGGTCAGAAGGGATTCCCTTAGATTGTGCAGAAATGTACAAGGAACTAAAGCATTCTATATGTTTGGCCTAAGCAAAGTATGAACAGTAAGAAAGGGAAGGTAAAGAAACCAGTAGCAAACTTTAGGTCATTGTAGGGTATAAACAGGAGGTCAATGGACTAACACACATTTAGCACTGTGAGAACCTGTGGAAGATAATGGAAGCTGAGATCAAGGAGAGCATCAAGGAATATGTGGGCACAGTCAAGCTGTGGGGGAAGCTTAGGAACAGAGTGAAGGTGGCAACTGCAGAGTATTGGGGAGAAAAGAGAAGCTTGGTGGCCAAAGAAGGTGAAAAGGGATACAGTAAGGGAGAGGGTAAGGACACTGAGAAAATGGAAGCAGAACAATGAGGGAGGTTACAGCACACAGAGGTTAGGAAGAAAAGCGGGGTCAAGAACGGAGGTAGGTGCTGCTAAGCCCAGAGTGGAAAGGGAACTGACAGAAGAGGAAAAGTAGGAAGATAAAATGTTGTCCATATATGCAGCAGAAATAAAATGAGAGATCTAGTTAAACTCATCACTGAGGTATGTTAGGCTTAAAGGAATATGGGGAAAAGATGAGGTGGCGAACATCTTCTTTGTCTCCATGTTTGCAAGTGCACAAGGGGAGTAGCTTGATCTAGGAAGAAAGAAGGGAAGAAGGGAATTTGATTAAGTCTGATACAGAGGGTTAGAGGTGGGAAATAAAACGCTCAAATTGGTGGGAAGAATATTGGAAAGGAGAAACACACACACACCATGCTGCAGAGCCTTTTAATAGTTTAACTGTTGATGTGACCTACCTTGATTCTCAGTAAGTCATTCTGTTAATCCATTTACAGAGGACTACTAAGAAGCCAAGATTTATAGATTAAAAAAAATACCAAAACGGGTGGAAAAATTTCTGAAAGGGAAGATTCTGACGTTGGAGGTGTAAGATGGCTGGAAGAGTGGACAGAGGCTAATGGTGAAAGGAGCCCTTATTAGAGAAAAGGAAGGTTGTAAGCGGTGGGCAGCAGGCATTGATTAGAGGCCCAATGGTTTTCTGTGCATTTCTTTCTTTTTTCAAAAGTACCAATACCTGTGAGCATTGGGAATGGAGTCATTTTTTTTAGATAATGCCAATGTAAGATGGCAGGAATATCTTATTGAGGGTAGGATGTGAAAATTTTAATAAAATGGACAAAGTGTTAAAAATTCTATGTATTCAACTGCATGTTGCTGCATATAGAATATGATAGCCCAAGGATCAGGTACAGATTAAAAAAAACTAAACTCAAGTAGACAGTCCAAGAGAGCACACTGAAACTAGTAATAACAGTGCAAGGGCCATCAAGTGATGCCTGGAAAAGCTGCAGCCAAAGGCAGCAGCATGCTGGGATGCACACATTTCTTCTACCGTACTAGGCACTTGTTGTTTTGTTTGAACTACTGCATGCTATACTGAAGATCATACAGAGAGACACTGAAAGGTTCCAAAAGAAAACAGCAAAAATAGTGAAGTTTTATATCGGTAAGGACAAGGTGTAGGATGTAGCTTGGTTAACTAATTATTCTAGACAATCATCATGTATTAAGTCCATGGATTTTTGAGACTACCCCACTTTTGAGGTATAGGTTAAACCCATTAAACCCATTTATCAACATTTGTAATTTTCATTGAGCATTTCAGAATGTACGTTTAGGAATTTCTCATTGTTGTCTGGCGACATAGGGGGTGTGCTATAATGGGCAAAAAATTATAATTTGTTTTGTTTAGGGTAAGCTGGAGTTCAGTGAGTTCTGTTTGAGGGTCTCAGGGAATCTACCTAGAGTTACTATATTTTCTGATAAATATGGAAACACTCCAGCAGTTTCCCTCATGTCTGAATGTATGCTAAATGCTAAAATCTGGTAAGAAGGGAATGCTATATTTACTGTTAACCAAGTCTCAGTTACTTCACGGATATGGATGTGTTCTAGTTGTAGGAGAGTTTCAAGATCAGGCAATTTGTTGTTAAAATTTGTCATTGAGAAGCACAACCTTAATTTGGAATTTGCTGTAACCCTGTCTTCTATGTCACAATATCTAGTAGCTGGACTTTGCTTAAAAAACACTCCCTGACATTGAATAAACTCCATGTAGGCTTTGAGTGAAGCCTACACAGTTTACTTGTTTGCACAGTGTGCACCAGTGCTTAATGAATAGTCATGCTGCAGCTCACCTTCAAACGTAAGCAAGCAGGGTTTTGTGGCATTCAGGAAACCGTGTGAAACAACACAGATAGCAAACTTTGTTACAGCATCGCAGACTGGGCTAGTGGGGTTGATTGGGTGGAATGCCACGAGGACCACCAAGGTTTTTCATGTATTAATGCATTATGTTGCGGGAACAGGACAAGACAGGACAGTGTATGTGTACACTCCAGCATACTGGGCTAGCGGGATTGCATGGAATGCCACACAGACCACCAGGGTTTTTCACATATTACTGTATTATTTTTCGGGGATAGGACAGTGTATGTGTACACTCCAGTATACTAGGCTAGCAGCACGGAATGCCACAAAAACCACCAAGGTTTTTCATACATTAATATATTATGCTGTGGGGACAGGACAGTATATGTAGGGCTGAATATTGTGGAATCCCATTCCAGGTAGTCTATACAAGTTGTGTCAATGATCTGTAAGGGTTCATGGACTGCCATTTATAGGAAATAATCATGGGAAGTGCGTTTATTGAATATGGACACACAGATGAAGTTTAGGGATGAACACCGGGAAGGAGGAGAGGTGAAACACTGTAGTGTACCACACATGAGGAACTGTAAAAGGAAGACAGTTGCAGCAGGAACACTAATCACATCTCCACATGGCACAGTACAGACTACACGGTGACAAATGTTTGTGATGTGACTGTCACACAAGGTGAAATAACAGTGGAGGATGTCTGTGTGATATAGGCATCCAGACATGAACATGGATCTTAAATACAATTGGGATTGGGTACGTATTATAAAGCTGTGCAAACTGATTTGCGTCAGTATTGTCAGCAGAGGTTTCCAACAAGTAGGACACAGATACAGGCTTTTGCCAATGGTAAAACTATCATGCTCAATCATGGACAATATCAGAATAATACCCATGTCTCTGACACAATCTGAGTGACCATAGATGATTCTGCACCAACACACTTGTAGAACTATTAGCACATCAGCAATTTGTGAGTGTAATCAAGCACACTCCTCTGACACTAACATATACAGGAGGTATGAGGAGACACACTTGACATTATGATCACTACAGGCTAGTTGACTGTGGTGGGCATGGCAGAGATATATATGGCACAGTCTGCACTGTCATGAATGCAAACCATGCAGTCAATGTCACTAAACAGCTATGTATGTCAAAAGTGCATCACTGAAACAGATATCAAACATGTATGTGGTATTACACCTTGATGGGAGTTATGTGCCATCAGACAGTAGTGTTTTTGCAACAAAACTAATACCTAGGTATGCACAAATAGATGTGTGACAGCTCACAGTGACAAAGCTGGTACACTTCACTTACACATCATTGGAAGATGTGTATGGGGGGACATGAGGAACAGTGCATTTTACTAAGAATGTGTACTATGAAGGTATTATAGACTGTCATGTGGATGTCCTGGACATACTCAGTACTTGTGTTACATACAAGGGAGTACTCACCACCGTGGACGCATGCTGGTGGACATTCCACATACCATATATCACAGGCCACATAACGACTGGTCTGCTGATAGGGTGTGACGTCTACATGATCCTTGGTTTTGCAGTTGTTTGTGTAATGAACCAAATCCCCACTTTTTTTCATCTTGTGTGTTGTCATGGCTGTCAGCAATCTTTGATGTGTGTTGATACTGTCTGTATTATACCAGTATCACAGTTTTAGTTAATGATTGTCCATAGTCCTCCAGACAGCTGTTGGGACACAGGATTTGTATGTCATCTTTGACATCTGTGATTTCAGTCATGAACAGGAAAGGGCCTAGCAGACAGCCCTGATGTAAACACTTGATCACTGGACACTAGATATAGGTCACTTCACAGATTTCTACATATTTAGGTGCCATGTATGTGATTCACTGTTCTACCCACTTGGTGATATAGGTGTTGATGGCCTCATCTGTCATTGTGGAGTGAATACCTCAGTGTAGACTCCTGTCAACTGCGTTGGCCTTTTCAGGTTCCACAGGATGATACTCTTTGAGGATATCTGACAGAGGTAACAGACATAGATGTAGCATCAAAAACTCACACATGTCTATCACACACAGGATATTACTAGTGTCCATTTAGAGAAGGTCCATGATGACATTTGGTCTACCTCACAGATCAGGAGAGTCAGGATGTGTCTGTACATGCATGCATCAGGTGCCGTCCCCAGCCCACTCATATAGATGCATGTTGATGTATGCCCTTCTATGGGTACATAATCCATTTGAAGGGTGTGTTGAAGTGTGTATCACACTGTGTCAGGTGGGCATATGTTCTGAGTCACGCTATAGGCAATCTGTGATGTTGTCACAGCTCATTTTTTCCTGTGGATAACACAATGCATACTGGCTATCTTGATCTGTCCTAGGGTTTGGACACAATCCTCCTACTCAGGTATCACTGACAAACTCTAGCAGCTGGGGAGTAACACTTACATTACTAGATGGTTAGCTAATGTCCTCATTGACAGACCGCATACTGTGAAAGTTGGTAAATCAACCTCTACCATTGCAGCTCTCACCATTGGTGTATCACAGGGATCTGTGCTGGGCCCTGTACTGTTTGGAATATATTTCTCAACAGTCCAGGCTGCAAAATATGACCTGTAGCTTACCACGTTTGCTGATTCATGCATATTGGTTGCAATCATTGAGTCCACCAATGATGTGACTATAGTACAAGAGGGGCTAACACACACAAATGATTGGTGCCAAAGCCACACAGTCTACTAATAAATACAGAATGTGTCAGTATTTGTGCCTTATGCAGAGCGGAATTTCCTGATAAATACACCTTTGACAACACTCTCCCAAGCTGAAATCAGTAGTGCAGGAATTGGGAATGCACGTAGATAGCAATCTGAACTTTGACCAAGTGTCCACAGTGGTATGGAAAGGCTACATCATGCACCTCAGAAGTCAGGCCTTTGCATCCAGATCTGAGGAGGATATAACAGCACTGTACTCAAACCTCATCTGAAAACTAATACAGTATAATGCCTCCTTTTGCATGTGTCTCACTAGACAGACCACGGGAGCTGCACACCAAGAAAATACAGGTCCTACCAACCATGCCATGATGTATGTGACTATATGAAAGCCCTGTTCCTGAAATCTGTGTTGGAAAGGATAAGGTGAATCGTGCTTGCAGTACGGGATATATCTGACCCTCCCATGATGTGCATACTGCACATCTGCAAATCAGCAGAGTCTCTTGAGAGGAAAGTGGAAAAAGCAATGTCTCACATGCAGTTGTAAAATGCTCTCTCTACTGTCAAGCAAGTGCACACCCCCCAAAAGAGCAAATGTCTATCCCAACAGAGTGTAGTCTTCCTGAGATCACAGATGCACAGGTGAGAGCTGTCCTCTCCAAAGCAAAAAACACAGCATCAATGGGACCAGACGGTGTCCCGGGCTGCATCTTACACGAGCTCCAAGAAGAACTTAACCCTCATATAAAGTCACTGTTCAATCTCAGCCTTACTACAGGATATGTACCCCAGGAATGGCGTACAGCAACAGTGGTCCTACTCCACAAAGGTGGTGCCACAACAGACCCTGGAAACTATCGCCCTATAAGCCTGTCTAGCCTGGTCTGCAAAGCTATGGAGCGTATCATCATGGAAATCATAAACAAAGACATTGGGAACCTCCAGACACTAGATCCTACCGAATTCGGCTTTGTTAAGGGCAGATCTTGCCTCTTGAACCTGGTTGACTTCTTTGAAACATTTACAAAAGCCATAGATGAAGGGAAGGTAGTCCACACAGCCTACCTGGACCTCGCAAAAGCCTTCGACACAGTACCCCACTCAGGCATCATAAATAAACTCACCAGCTTAAATATCAACCCCTATGTCACAAGATGGGTTGCAAACTGGCTCAGGGATAGAACCCACATGGTAAGAATAGCAGGTGCCATGTCAGACTCTAAACCAGTTACAAGTGGTGTCCCACAAGGCTCAGTCCTGGGGCCTCTCTTGTTCGGTATATATTTCTCCAAGGTACAGGCTAACACAGGTGGACTACGGCTGACCAAGTTCGCAGATGACTGCAAACTGGGTGCCATAATCGACTCTCTGGCTGACACAAGCATCCTCCAAAAGGGTCTCACAGAGACGGATAACTGGTGCCAGAGCCATGGCCTAAAGCTAAATGCCAAACAATGCATAGTCATCCCCTTTGGGAAAAACAAAGTGCCCACAAATTACCACACAGGTGGTAATCCATTAAGTACAGAAGAAGTAATTAGGGACTTGGGGACCCAAGTAGATAGCAATCTCTCCTTTGATAATCACATTGCCAAAGTGATTAGAAAGACCTTCTATATAGCCCACCTTATCACGAAAGGGTTCACATCTAGATCAAGAAAGGTCATTGTGCCCCTCTACTCATCACTTATCAGGCCCATAATTGAATACAATGCCCCATTTGGGATGTACCTTACCCAACACCTGCAGCAACTGGAAAGACCCCAAAAGTGCCTCACCAAGGGGATCAAGGGGCTCAAACAGATGCCCTATGCAGTTCGGCTAAAGAAACTCCAGCTCTACTCAGTTGCGTACTGCCTACTCAGAGGTGATCTGTGTCTGACGTATAAAGCCATGTCCAACCCAGAATTAATGGACATGCTTCACCTCAGGAAATCCAAATCCCTTAGAGCTACATGCTCCAGGGACTTGAACCTCAGCACAGAAATAAATAGGATATGCTGGAGAGACAGATTCATATCCCAGAGGCTCCCCTCACTCTGGAACAAAATCCCAATCCATGTTAGGCAGACCCCTCACTGACCCTCTTCAAGAGAAATCTTGACGAGTGGATGGGAGATCGTAAGTTTACCCCTGGGATCTCTTCTGTGTCCCTGCTTGACAGAGGTACAGTAAACTAACCTTAAAAGGGCTACCTTCTGTGATCTACTATACAGAGGCACAGTCAACTAATCTAAAAGGGTGGCGAAAGCCAAACACACTCTGGCTAGGATTATAAATGCCCTAGGGCAGATAGCCTAGTATCAACCTATGAACACACACACACACACACACACACACACACACACACACACACACACACATCCAGTTTACTGCAGTGAGCCTGGAACCCTACCTAAGTACAAAGACTACAGGACACGCTACTTAATGGAAGCGCCACAGCACAAGTCTGATTTGGAGTGTCTCAGACAACACTTTATAGCTGATGGCATCAGCAGTGTCTGTTGAGAATATAACAGCGTCCTACATGCTGGTGTAAAATGTTCGCTGTAATGTCAAGCAAGAGCTCACACACACACACACACACACACACACACACACGTGTGCACACACACACACACACACACACACACACACACATCATTTACTGCAGTGATAATAGAACCCCTACCTAAGTACACAGACTACAGAACACAGTATTTTATGCAAGCACAAGTCCGCAGTTGATGATGACATCAGCAGTGTCTGTTGAGGAAAATATATCAATGTCCTGCATGCTGGTGTAAAATGCTCTCTGTAATGTCAAGCACCAGCTCTCTCTCTCTCTCTCTCTCTCTCACACACACACACACACACACACACACACACACACACACACACACACACACACACAGTTCACTGCAGTGAAATCAGAACCTTTACCTATCTAAGTACGCAGACTACAGAACTCAGTACTTTATGCAAGCACCACAACACAAGTCTGATTTTTATGTGGCTGCAGGTCAACTTATAGTGGATGACATCAGCAGTGCCTGTTGGAGAAAATAAGTTCAGAGGCCTGTATGAATGGAAGTGTAGGTATGTGCAAGTGTCAAAATACTGTCAATCAATTGGATTGGAGCAGTAACTGTAGGATACACTCTTCTGGCTAGACACAGACACACACACACACTCCCATTTCACTGCAGTGAGAAAAGAACCCCTACCTAAGTACACAGACTACAGAACACAGTTGGTTAAGCAAGAGCCACAGCATAAGTCTGACTTTTAGAAGACTGCAGTTGAACTTATAGTAGATGACATCAGCAGGCCATGTGGGAGACAAAGTGTTGGGAGACCTGCATAGGTTCATAGGAGGCTACTAACCTAATTTTATTTATTTTATTTTACATTTGTTGACCGGGCTAGTCCAGCTGGATATATGTCCATTTTCAGTGGAGGCCCAGGGAGAAAAGCTCCATACTTCAGAATAGAATCACAAAAACATAGGTACATTATCAAGTTTTGGCAAATTATAACAGTACATTACATTTTAGCTTATGAGTAAGGAAAAAAAAACATTCCTAGTTACATAACAAATATAGATATACATACAACAAAATATAAGGTAGGTGGAATAGAGCACTATTGAACTTAAAAAGGTTACACACACATTAATGTTAGTAAAATAATAATTAGTTTGTGTGAGTGAGAAGAATAATGTCTGGAGACAAGGGAGGTAGTTAGTCTGGTTTTGCACAGGGGCATAGCCAGTGCGATTTAGGGTATGGTGTGAGTTTGGCTTTTAATAGGGTAATTAAAGGTAAGGAGGTTAGATCAGTAGGGAGGGAGTTCCAGGTTTTAGCCACTATGTTAGAGAATAGAGAGTCTCCAGCCAGATTGTTGGTTTTACTTAAATTTACATTAATTTATTTGATGAACGCAGGGTCTTGAAGTTATTGTAGGGGGTTATTAGGTTAGTTAGTATTGGAGTATTTGTAGGATGATACAGTATCTAATGGGCAATAGTTATTTGGTTTGATAGAATAAGATTTGGCAATTCTAACCATCCTAGTTGATTAAGATTGTTGCAATGATGGTATAGGTAGACCCAGATGCAAATTTGGCAATGTTATTGTAGGAGCTAGCCAACTTGTTCAGATTGCTTTTACATAGTTTGGTATAGATAGAGGACGCATATAGTAGGGTTGAGATTAGGTGGGTACGGGCAATGGTGGTCCTGGCTAGTGGAGACAGAGAGAGTTTGATCCTATAGAGGGAACCTAGTTTCTTGTTTACTGTTTTTATAGTGTTGTTAATATGGGGTTCGAAGGTGAGGTTGTTATCGATTAGTACTCCAAGTAGTTTTGTAGTAGAGTTAGGAGATATGATTGTACCATTGCTAGATGTTACTGTGAAATGCAGTGGGGGGGGGGCTCTGCAGGTGGGAGTGAATAGTAGCATTTTTGTTTTGTCTGGGTTCAGGATGAGACATCGGTGAAGAAGCCAGTTGTTTACTGTGCTAAATACGTCTTGGGTTAGGGACTGAAGTTGTAAAAGTGAAGAGGCTGAGCATATTAGTGTGGAATTATCCGCATATTGGATACAGGTAGCTTGAAGTAATACAGAGTGTAAGTCGTTAGTAAAGATAGAGAAGAGCAGAGGACCCAAGGGTAATTGGGAGATGGGAAGACAAGTTATTCTCCCATAATACAGCCTGTTATTTAAATAGGATTGGAACCATTGTATAGCAAGTGGATCCAGTGAGAAGTTTCTGAGTATGTTTATGAGTAGGTGGTGAGTGACCATGTCGAAGACTTTTGACAGATCAGTGAAGTGGGCTGAGGATAGAGTATCATTATTACGATTTTTATTAATGCAGTCGGTGAAGGATAGAAGAGCAGAGGAGGTGCTATGAAATGGTCTGAATCCATGTTGGCAGGTTGCTAGTAGGTTTTCTAGGAGGTGGTTTAATAGTTGCTTATGAATGCACTTCTTCATGATTGTTGCCAGTGGGAATAATATTGCTCTAGGCCTATAGTTAGAAAAATCTTTGGAATTACCACCTTTATGCAGGGGATGATATGTGAGACTTTCCAGATTGATGGAATTGTTCCTTCAGAAATAGTTCTGTTAATGAGGATGGATATGGGGTAGGTTATAGCTTTGGCTGCTTTTTGCAGGTATTCTGCAGGTAGCAGATTTACAGAGAGGGTGGTGGGTTTAAGTTTCTGAATAAGGGTGCAGACAAAGGATGTAAGAATGGGTTGGAACTGAAATAATGGGGGGCTGTTAGGGATAACATTGGAAGAAGATGCAGTGTCAGGGGATAGCTGATTGGCCAAAGACTGAATGGTGTCTGTGAAGAAAGTGTTAAAAGAATTGGCAATTTGGTTAGGGCTGTGGAGATTGGAGCTTGAGTGGGTGGGTGTGATTGAGCGTCCTAGGTGCAAATGTTTATTGATACTAAACCAGAATTTTTGAGGTTTATTTTGGTGGGTTTGTTGGAGGTGACAGTAAACGTTTCTTTTATCTGACAATATGGCTTTTTTAGTTTAATTTCTTAATTGTCTAAATTTTAGTTGATCTGCAGGGTTTTTGGCTGTACACCAGCTAACCCAGAGTTTGTTTCTATGGAGGATGTTTTGTTTGGTAGTTTTGGAGAGCCAAGGGGCTGGTGTAGACCTACTTCTTATTATACGTGTTGGGGCATGGTAGTCTTGAATGGTTAAAAATTTATATTTAAGGTATTTAACTGCATCTTCTAATGGTAGGTGTTTCAGGGGTGACTATTTTGCAAGCTATAAGTTCTTTTTGAAAGCTATCAGGGTTAAAATGTTTGTTAGATCTTATTTTCCTATAAATGGTTGGGTTTGGGGTGTCAGTCTTATACCTGATTAGGAAGGTGAGTGAGTGATCACTTATATCTTCAGGGAGGGTCCCTACTTTGTAAGATTGGTTATGACTGTTTGTGAGAATCCAGTCTAGGGTGCTGTCATTATTATTATGTTTATTGGTTCTAGTGGGGGCTGTAATGGTTTGTGTAAAACCATGTAGGTTGATGTGGGTAGAAGGCTGTTCTGATGTGCAAGACATCCAGTTTATATTAAAGTCACCAAGAATTATGGTTTCTTGTGGGTAGGTGATGGACAGCCAACTTAGGATAGTCTCTAAGGTATTGATATTGTTGCCTGGGGGAAGGTAGATACAGATTATATAAATGGATTTACATTTGTTAAGTTGAATTTTGGAGATAAGAATTTCTGCCTTGCTAGTTAGGGGAGGTTTAGAGTCTATGGAGGTGACTTGTAATTCAGATTTGTATAAAATTGCTACTCCACCACCTTTCTTAGAATTACGGTCAAGTTTCAGGATACTGTAACCTGGGGGAATAACAGTAGTATCTTGTATCGTTGGCTTGAGCCATGTTTCAGAGAGACAGAAGATGTCAAATGAATGTACATCCATGAGGGCAACTTTATTGTTTATGCTTCGAATATTGAGATGGGCTAGCAGAAGAGAGTTAGAGGGTCTATTGACCAGATGTGCATTAGTAGAATTTGGGGTGTTAGGCTTTGTGGTAGTGGTAGAATTTGGGCCATGGTTTGGGTGTATGTCACCATCAATTAGGGAGTGCACTTGTATTGCCATAGTGAGTATTAAACCTTTACATATTAGGTTCTGGGGGGTTTCCAGCTCTAGGGCTGTAGTATGTGATGTGAGTGAGCCTATGAAATTTGGCTGATAAATACATTGATGGATAGGATGTGTGATTGTGGCTATGAGGGATGATGAGTGTTGGTGTGGAGTTTTTTTCCATGGGATTATGAATGTGTAGGTAGTTGAGGTGTTCATAGAAAGTAAGTAGGTAGGGTATAGCTGAAATAGGCAGGAGTGATAGTAGGAGTAAGGGTTTAAAGTGTGTATGGGTAGTGTTAGGTGACATTGTAGAAGTATTGTGTGTAGGTTAGTATACAGGGATAGGTACAGATAGATAATGACTAGTGGGAAGTTGGTTGTAACACTTTAAGGGGTTGGTCTGTGTGATTGCTTGTATGGATAGGGGGTGTGGTTAGTGTGTATAAATGTAGATGCACTGGGGGTGGGTGGAATTTGGGGGCAGGGTAGGGGAGCAGAGTGAGCCCACAGGGCGAACTGAGCGGGTAGAGCCACAGAAGGAGTGAGCCCTAGGAGAACAATCAGTGGAGAGCGGCTTGTTAAGGTAAGTGAAGGTGGAGAAAGGTGGGAGATGTTAGCCTTGATAGTAGTGATAGAGGGAGGATAGCTAAATCATACAGAGTAAGAAGATAGAGGGATAGAGTGGGACTATAACTCTGCAAGCTACGAATACTATATTCCTGAGAGATGTGTTTTAAGACAGAATGATAGATCTAGGGCAAAGGTGCCACGTAGTGGCCAAAGTCGGTATAGCTACAATAGTTCCCTTTAGGAGGTAGCAGGTATTGGAATTTGAGGAGGAGGGAAGGATATTATGTATTTACAAGGGTATAGGAGGGAAAGTGGGCTAGGAAGAAGGAAAAGGAAGATAATGGCTGCTGACCACCTTAGCAGGGGAGTGTACTTTAAGAGCTACAATAATTTATACAATGTTGCTTCTATTGACAGAAGTTGTAAAACATGTACTTTCTTCTATTGTATTGTCCTTGAGGGGCTGTTTCTCAGGGCGAGAGAAGAGTCACTTCCTTAGTTTAGGGTGAAGACGGCAGTTATTAGATGGTATAAGGTTGCTGGTCAACAGGACAGGGCAGTTCCACAGTTATAGTACCTTATGAGCAGGTAGGGCAATTTCTTCTATTGTATTGTCCTTGACAGGCTGTTTCTCAGGGCGAGAGAAGAGTCAATCCCTTAGTTTAGGGTGAAGACAGCAGTTATTAGATGGTATAAGGTTGCTGGCCAACAGGACAGGGCAGTTCCACAGTTATAGTGCCTTATGAGCAGGTAGGGCAATTTCTTCTACTGTATTGTCCTTGAGGGGCTGTTTCTCAGGGCGAGAGAAGAGTCAATTCCTTAGTTTAGGGTGAAGATGGCAGTTATTAGATGGTATAAGGTTGCTGGCCAACAGGACAGGGCAGTTCCACAGTTATAGTGCCTTACAAGCAGGTAAGGCAATTTATTCTATTGTATTGTCCTTGAGGGGCTGTTTCTCAGGGTGAGAGAAGAGTCAATTCCTTAGTTTAGGGTGAAGATGGCAGTTATTAGATGGTATAAGGTTGCTGAGTTATTAGATGGTATAAGATTGCTGGTCAGCAGGACAGGGCAGTTCCACAGTTATAACGCCTTATAAGCAGGTAGGGCAATTTTTTCTATTGTATTGTCTTTGAGGGGCTGTTTCTTCAGGCGAGAGAAGAGTCAATTCCTTAGTTTAGGGTGAAGACAGCAGTTACTAGATGGTATAAGGTTGCTGGCCAACAGGACAGGGCAGTTCCACAGTTGTAGTGCCTTATGAGCAGGTAGGGCAATTTCTTCTATTATATTGTCTTTGAGGGGTTATTTCTCAGGCGAGAGAAGAGCCAATTCCTTAGTTTAGGGTGAAGACGGCAGTTATTAGATGGTATAAGGTTGCTGGCCAACAGGACAGGGCAGTTCCACAGTTATAGTGCCTTACGAGCAGGTAGGGCAAACAAAATGTGTACACCAGAGCTGGGGATGCACAGCAGCCAAGGGATAGACCAGGGTATAAAGATTGGCCATAAGGTGTTTAGAAGCCTAGCTGTGTAAAAACACAAGTACCCTTATTGATCATAGTTGGATGGTAGCTGTTAGCAGAGCGATTTTGTGAGCAGCACCAACTGGCCCTGTTCATGAGGGACATAGGTGCCACCCCAGAGTTGACTTTACAGTCACCCAAGCAGTAGTCAAGGTTGCACTTGAACAGGGTCATTCAGGAGCACTGAGTCACATGCAGGGGGAGCCTATTACAGAGGAATGTGAGTTGTTGGGAGTATATCTGTTTACCCAGCATGTTCTGTTTGTCACAGGCCAGGTCGAGAACCCTGGGCCAAGTTATTCTTGTCCCATTTCATTTGCAGATGTGCAGCACTTCCAGAAGGGCAGGTCTGAGACTGTTTTGTAGGCCAGGCACAGGTCACCTCTTAGCAGCCTGCATGATACTAAGTACACTGACAGGTTTTTCAGTCTTTCCATGTATGTCATGGTTGGAGACCCTGGAATCTCCCAGGCACAACACTGTGTTTTCTCTAATTGCTGTAGGTGTCTGGTGAGGTACAGACAGAAGGGAGAATCGTACTTAGTGGTCCGATAAGGGTAGAGTACAGCAGATGTTTGACCACCCTGGCCTTGGATGTGATGTCAGTTTGTATGATGCATACAATACAGAATGTGCATGTAACCACTATAGACACACAGTAATGAAAGTATAGATTGCTATCAACATGTGTTCCCAAGTCTCACAACACTGTGTTTGAGCTTAGAGGGGTGCTATTTGTATTATAATTAGCAGGGATACTTCATTGCCAAAGCGGACAGTGAGCCATTGTATGCTTTAAGGTTCAGTCCTTGAGTTTGGCACCAATCATTTGTGTGTGGCAGCTCCTTCCGTAATGTGGTACCATCATTGGAGGACTCTATATTAGTTACCAGTCATCTGCATACTTGGCAAACCACAGGCCATCTACCATTGCCTGCACTTTAGGGAAATAATTTGCAAACAGTTGAGGGCCCATTACAGATCCTTGTTATATTCTAATGGCAATTGGCTACCAGTGGAGGTACAGTTCCCAACTTTGAGAGTATATGTTATGTCAGTGAGCCAGTTGCCTATCCGTGTACTGCTGTATGGCTTAATTCCCACATGAGAGATCTTCACTATGACGCATGAATGGGGGATAGTGCCAAAGGCTTTGGATAAGTCAACATAGGCAGTCTGTCCGCTTATCCCTCATCCAGGTGTGTGGTCAGTATCCAAGAAATCTACAAGGTTCAGTAAAAAATATCTACCCTTGACAAAAACAAAATGGGTAGGGTCAAGTGTGTTGAAGGTCACCTGTGTCCCTGATTAGTTCCCTAGGCTTGCAGATAAGTGATCTGATGTTTTTAATCTTTATTCATTCCTTACTGATGCTCGGCCGTTGTAACAAGCTCGTGCCAGCCAGAAAACTCTTTGAGCTAAGCTTTACCCATAGTGCCCCTCTCCACATTACCTCAGATCTCGTTTGCCACGTACGAAATCAAGACGTGTCAGACCAGGCTCTCAGCTAAGTGATGAAAAATATTACTAAATTTCTCTTTCTAGTGCTATTTTTTAGTCATTTTTCCTCTTATAAGTATATTGGATATCCTTATTTTATTTTTGTGTCCCTCTGTTTCTCTTTTCTGAGATTTTCTACCAAGTGGGTATTCTTCATACAATTGTTGGTACTTCCTTTTCTTTACTCATTTGGGTATTCATTTGGGTATTCCTATTACCATTACTGGTATTTTTTTCCTTTACCTTCACTTTTCACTTAAAAAAAAACTGTTACTTTCTTTTTGGTGATTGAATTTTCAAATATGTCGGATAAGAAGGGAACTACAGGTTTCAAGAGGTGTGACAAATGTGATAGGAAAATGCCTAATGTTGACAACCACGTATATTGTGTTTACTGTTTAGGGGTGTCTCACCTTTCTGAGACACCCCCTTGTGAGATCTTTAAAGGTTTCAGCTCCTGCACGCTTGCGGAGTATAAAAATAAATGAATGCTAGCCGGTATGTTAAAATCTCCATTCACGGAGGCCATTTATGAGTCGGAGGCCACACCGCCTCCCAGGAAAGAACATAATAAGAGGAGCAAGTCCTTACTTTCATCTCCTCATGAATCTAAACTATTGGAACGGAAACCTAAAGTCCCAAAATTGTCACATACATCGGCTCCGAGGCCTAAATCAGCAACCTCGGCTCCGACTTTAGTTCCGACCCAGCCATCCTCTGCACTTCTTTGGCACTGATAATGCTAACTGTATTGGCCACAGCACGGACAACTACAGTCTCAACCTTGGCACTGACCCAACTTTCTGTGCAAACAATAGTTATCCAAGATCCGGACACTTCCCCCTTCCCTGTGCTTCATTCTGGTCCTTCGACCTCGGTACAGAAAGGTGATGTACACCCTAGGACAAGGTACTCATCCTCAGTGGACCCCTTTTATGGCCAACAATACAGCCCCTTTTTAGAACGTCCAACTTCACCTTCGGGGATGCCCACACGTTCCTCTAAGAGTCTTTCCGAACTAGATGTAGTTAGGCTAGTGGATCAGCTGTTAATGGTCAGAGATTTTTCAACTCCATCTAAACCCTCCCTCTCATTCGGAGCCGAGGGTTCTGCTCCAAGGATTCCACAGCATTTTCCTCCTTTGAACACCTTACAGGTTTTGGAGCATTCATCACCGACACTGACCCCGGTTCCTGCTTCTTCAGCACCAGTGGTAGATTTTACCATGGTATCGAGGACTACCCTTTGGCCTATGGCATCTTTGGATCCAGGCCATCCTCTGAACCAAGATTGGCCTGTCAGCATCGTGTTCCCTGATACACCCTTTCGTATGTCTGCCTCATAGGTTCATAGGTTCGTACTAGGCTATCTGCCCTAGGGCATTTATAAGCCTAGCCAGAGTGTGTGTGGCTTTCACCACCCCTTAGGATGAGAATACTACTCCCATTTAGGGTTTAGTTTACTGTGCCTCTGTCTAGTAGTGACACAGAGATGACCCCCGGGGTAAACCTACGATCTCCCATCCACTCGTCAGGATTTTTCTTGAAGAGAGTTAGTGAGGGGCTCTGCCTAACATGGACTGGGATTCTGTTCCAGAGTGAAGGGAACCTCTGGGTTATGAATCTGTCCCTCCAGCACGTCCTATTTATTTCTGTGTTGAGGTTCAAATCTCTTGCTCTCGTGGCTCTGATGGATTTGGATTTTCTGAGGTGGAGCATGTCCATTAATTCCGGATTGGACATGGCCTTGTACGTCAGGCATAGATCACCTCTGAGTAGGCAGTATGCGACTGAATAGAGCTGGAGTTTCTTCAGCCGGGCAGCATATGACATATGTTTGAGACCCTTTATCCTCTTGGTGAGGAACGTTTGGGGTCTTTCCAACTGCTGCAGGTGTCGGGTAAGATACATCCCAAATGGGGCATTGTACTCAATCATGGGCCTGATAAGAGAAGAGTACAGGGGCACAATGACCTCTCTTGATCTAGATGTGAATCCCTTCATGATAAGGTGGGCAATATAGAAGGTCTTCCTAACCACTTTGGCAATGTGAATGTCAAATGAGAGGTTACTGTCAACTTGGGTCCCTAGGTCCCTGATTACCTCTTCCGTACTTAATGGATTACCACCTATGTGGTAATTTGTGGGTACCTTGTTTTTCCCAAAGGGTATGACTATACATTTTTTGGCGTTCAGCTTAAGGCCATGGCTCTGGCACCAATTATCCGTTTCTATGAGGCCTCTCTGAAGGATGCTTGTGTCCACTGGAGTATCAGTTATGGCGCCCAGTTTGCAGTCATCTGCGAACTTTGTCAGCCACAATCCTCCTATGTTTGCCTGCACCTCGGAAAAATAAATGCCGAACAAGAGGGGTCCCAGGACTGAGCCCTGTGGGACACTGCTTGTGACCGGCTTAGAGTCTGACATGGCTCCAGCAACTCTGACACTGTGGGTTCTGTCCTTGAGCCAGTTTGCAACCCATCTTGTGACATATGGGTTTACATTTAAGCTGGTGAGTTTGTCTATGATGCTCGAGTGGGGTATTGTGTCGAAGGCTTTTGCAAGGTCAAGGTAGGCTGTGTGAACTGCCTTACCCTCATCAGTGGCCTTAGTGACTGTTTCAAAAAGTCGACCAAGTTCAAAAGGCAGGATCTGCCCTTGACAAAGCCAAATTGGGTAGGATCCAATGTCTGTAGGTCCCCAATGTCTTTGTTTATGAGTTCCATAATGATCCTTTCCATAGCTTTGCAGACCAGGCTCGTCAAGCTTATGGGGCAGTAATTTCCAGGGTCCGTAGAAGCACCGCCTTTGTGGAGTGGGACCACTGTTGCTGTACGCCACTCTTTGGGTACGTATCCTGTAGTAAGGCTAAGATTAAACAGCAGCCTTATGTGCGGGTTTAGTTCCTCTTGGAGTTCATGTAGCACACAGCCCGGGACACCGTCCGGTCCCATTGATGCTGTGTTTTTAGCTTTGGAGAGGGCGGCTCTCACATGGGCATCTGAGATGTTTGGGAGGCTACACTCTGCTGGGATAGATATTTCTCCTTTTGGGGGGGAGGGGGAGGAGAAATTTGCACTGAACCTGTCTGCCAGAATGTTGGCAGTGTCTGTGGGTTCAGTGTATTTTGTGTCATTTTGGACTAACTCTGAGCATATCTGGGCGATTCCACCCAGGTTTCTAACCTAGCTAAAGAAGGCGTTGTGATTGTCTTTTGTGTCTTTTGCGATTTTTCTCTCAAAGTTGGCCTTGGATGATTTTGAGTGATTGTAGTTTTTTGCTAGTACTGATCAGAGATGCCTTCCCTTTTAGGGATTTTGCTCTGTCATATAGTAGCTTCCTCCTGTTGTAAAGTTTGTTAATGACTGGGGTCCACCAGACAGGGTGCCTGCCTTTGGGGGAATGGGTCTTGGTTTTATTTGGGATTGCATGATCCATGCATTCTTGAAGGTGCCTGTAGAAGGCATTTATAAAGGATTCAGCGGTGTGGGTTGTGGTTTCCACTGGCCCAGGGGCCTTGAAGGATACCACTTCAGTCTTAAGAAGTGTGAAGCTGGCTTTTGAGAAGTTCTTCACTGTGGTCTTTTGTGCAGGGGGTGGGGGCAGGATGTGGATTTCCAGTGAGATTAATTTATGGTCTGATCTCACCAATGAGGGGTATACTTCCGGTGTGGAGCATTTTGTCCCCATGTTTGTGATGATCAGGTCTAGTATATTATCTCCTCTTGTGGGAATGGTGACTAGTTGTTCCATCCCATTGAGTTTATGAATTCTAGGAACCTTTGGGCTAGGGTGTTGGGGCTTGAGTAATGTTCCCAGTCTATGTTTGGGTAGTTGAAGTCTCCCAATATGATGGTATTTGGAGAGACATTCATACTCTCCAGTGTCTTCAGGAAGGCTGATTGGGGTTCCTGAGTTTGAGAGGGTGGTCTGTAGCATGCTACAAACTGTAGGGCAGTTTTGCCTATGGTTAGTTGCACCTGGATGGTCTCCGATGCTTCGTGCATTGCCACTAACCTGGAGGTGTGGGTATCTTTGATGAATATGGATACTCCCCTTCCTTTTGTGGTTTGGTCCAAGTTTTGGGGCCGGAAAGCATGATATGAGGTAAAACCTGATAGTGCTGGGGTGCTCTCAGGAGCCTTGAACCAGGTTTCAGTCACTGCACAGACGTCAATGTTCTCCATACTGAGGAGGGCTTTGAGAGCGTGCATCTTGAGGTTTAGACTTCTGGCATTGAGCAGCATTACCCTTCTGGTAGCTTTCACGGAGCCATCTCCTCTTGTGGCTCCTTCCTTGACAATGGGTCCTTTGGGGTGGGGTGTGATCCCAGTTCCAAATTTGTCCCTTTCGGTTCCGGGCTCCCATCCCTCTTTGGGAGGACCTGGTTTCCAGGTGATGGAGAGGGCACTGGCCTCTGAAGGCTCTCAGTTAGTTAGTCCCTCTGGCATTGGAGATTGGCCCCTCCCCTTCATCTGAGCTCAGCTTTCGCAGCCCTCTACGCATGGATACTGAGCTTGGGATCCACAAGACACCCTTCAACAAGGCTCCCCCTCTACAGGTTCCCCTTTTGATGCTTCCCTTAAAGAGGTTGCTCACAAGAGATCGTGCAAGAGGAAGTACTTTGATTCCCCAGAGGAATCTTTGACAGAAGATATGGATTACGATGAGAGGGAAGGGTCCCCACAGTCGCCCCTTGATGATATCTCCTTTGCAGACATCTTGGAGATCCTCAAACAGCGGGATGATTGGAAGTCCAGCACCCCTTCCTCTGAGGAGTCTGAGTTCTTGCAGGCTTTCCGGCCCCGGCCCTCTGCCTCCTGGGTGACCCCTCCTGCAGATGAGCTCATCCAGCTGATTGTGCATCACGAGTGGAAGAGTCCTGATGCCATTGAACCTATCCCCCGTAGACCAGATAAAATTCTTTCACCACTGGAGGACAACCCACACTGGTCCAAGAGCCTTCCTGTGGATGCTATGGTTGTGGCAGCGGCCACTAAGAAAGAGCTCACCGAAGAGAGTACTGCTGTACATCCCCCTAATGGAGTCTCAGGTGATAGACATAGCGAAGCGGGTATTTTCTGCAGTGACCTTCGCTATTCAGTCCCTGAGCTATCTGGCACATTTTACTCGGCTTCAGAGAGACATAATTTCAGAACTCTCAGAAACCCTTGCAGGAGCAGTCTCTGATGAGATATGGGGCAAGGCCGCCTCACAGCTTGCTACCCTGGAGTCCATCTCAAAGTCATCCATGAGGTTGATTTCACAATCAACCGAAGGGGTGGTAAGAGCAGCAGGCACTGGCGTTCTAGCTAGACGGCATGCCTGGATGCCTCTATGTGATTTTGCGGACCCTTTCAAGTCTTCCTTCCTAAATGCCCCTGTAGTGGCCTCATCCCTGTTTGGCCCAAAGGTTAAAGACACCTTAGCCAGGTGTGAGAAGGACAGTAAGACCTTGTCTGTCATAGGCGTATGTTTTTCTACATCTCAACGACCCTATTCCAAGAATCAGGGGAGTGGAAAAACATGGTACAAAAAATGTCAAGGTCCTTTCCATGACACACATGGCGAGTTTTCCCCCGGGGTAGAGGGGGCAATTTATTTGGAAGATGCCCCTTCAGAGGCAGAGGGGGTCCACGTAACCAGGGATCCATTCTCTGGACAGCCCTATCATTGCTCCTGAAGAGCGGCCCGATTACTTGACTCTGGAAGCAGTCGAGGGATGTTTCTCTCTGCACCACTTTGCCTGGCAAGAAATAACCACAGACTCTTGGGTGCAGACAGTTATGATCAGAGGATATCACATCCCATTCAGTATTATCCCAAGGCCTTTAAGGCACATTCCCGATGTTCCACCCAGTCAAAGGGATTTCGCAGCTATAGAAATTAAAATGCTGCTTCAAAAAAGGGTCATCCAAGCAGTCCCTCCAGACCAAGTAGAATCCGGCTTTTACTCAAGATTCTTTTTAGTCCCAAAGAAAACAGGGGACTGGAGGCCACTTCTGGACCTCATTATCCTAAACAAATTTGCCAAACAAACAAAGTTCCAGATGATCACAGTACAGTCTAGTCTCTCTTTCTTGGGAAAGGATGATTGGATGTGCTCTACAGACCTTCAGGACACATATTACCATATAAAAATGGACAAATGCTCCAGAAGATTTTTCCGCTTCCTGCTGGGAGCCAATCATTACCAGTTTCAAGCACTGCCCTTTGGCCCATCTACAGCCCCCATAGTGTTCACCAAATGAATGGCAGTGGTGACAGCTCACTTGAGACTACAAAGATTGTGGGTGTTTCCATATCTAGACGATGGGCTCTTCACTGCCCCAGTCAAGCATCAACTCTTCTTAGTGATTCACTACACCCGGCAGCTTCTGAACCACCTAGGGATAACAGTGAATGAGGGCAAATGTAAGCCTACTCCATCTCAAAGACTGGAATTCATAGGGGTAGAGTTCGATACCCAATCTTGTCAAGTCTACCTTCCCTTTCACAGGCTGCAGAGACTCATATCATGGCTCCAAGTGATAACCGGCCCGAGCTGTTCTCCAGCTATTAGGGTCTATGGCGGCATCCATTACGATGGTTCCATTGTCAAGATTGCACATGAGGCTTCTTCAGTGACTACTGCTAACACAATGGTTTCCCTTAGATCTAGCCATGTCATTCCAGATCAGGATAACCAACCGATGCAAGCAAGATCTAATTTGGTGGATGAGGCTAGAACAAATTCTAGGGAGGTGTCCCTTTTCCCCTTCCCAGCCCAGGGCCGTAGTGACCACAGATGCCTCCCTGATCGGGTGGGGGGACACTTTCAGGGAAAGATGGTCCAAGGCACTTGGTCATCCATGGAGGCCAATTTGCATATCAGTATTCTAGAATTGAGGGCAGTGCTTCTAGCATTGCAAACATTTCAGTCCGTTTTCAGTTCCAGAACAATTGCCATCCAGTCCGACAACATGTCAGTAGTCTGGTACATCAACAAACAAGGCTGAACCAGCTCCTACCCATTATGTCGAGAAGCCATGAGAATTTGTAAATGAGCGATAGCTTCCGACCGCTTTCTGATAGCAATGCACATTTCTGGGATTCCAACATAATTGCAGACAAGTTGAGCAGATGCATTCTTTTGCCTCATGAGTGGTCCCTCAATCCTGTCGTAGTGGCGAAGATTTTCAGCCAATGGAGTCAGCCTTGCTGCGATTTAGTCGCATCCCCCACAAATCACAAATGCAGCAGCTACTTTGCCGTAATTCCCCTGCTGAGAGATTCCCCGAGGGATGCTCTTTTACACAATTGGCCCAAATTACTTCTTTATGCTTATCTTCCCCTTCCTCTGGTCCCACAATTCTTAAAGAAGGCTCCTTGGTTGAGAAGCAGACTAATCCCTAATTGCACCCAACTGGCCTCGACAAATTTGGTTTCCCTTCCTATGGCCTCACTTAGTACATCAACCTTGGATTCTGGATCCAACTCCAGAACTGCTGTCGCATCCACGGGGTTCGATGCATCTGAATGTATTGAGTCTCAATCTGACAGCTTGGTTTCTCCACTTCCATTGATTGCCAGGCAAAGTAACCTATCCTTCCCGGTCCTTCACATTCTTCTCGCTTTTCATAAACCATCCGTCGGGAAACTTTACCTCAGTAAATGGAAACGATTCATTTATTGGTCTCGTATAAAGGGACTTGATCCTTTTTCAGCACCAATACAAATAATTTTGGACCATCTATCGAATCTCCTTGATTCCGGAGCTGCAGCCTCTTCCATTCGAGTCCACCTTTCAGCAATCTACAATTTCCATAATGTGGTTGAAGGCTTCTCCTTAATTTCTCACCAGCTATGTAAAACCTTTTTAAAGTCTGTTCTACATATCAGGTCACTATTAAATAGCCAGTTGAGCATTGGGACTTGACCCTGGTACTCCAAACCTTAACCAGCTCCCCATTTGAACTTGCAGCCAACTGTGACTTAAAATTCTTGTCATGGAAATCTTTGTTCTTGGTGGCCATTACTTCAGCTAGACTAATCTCAGAATTGCAAGCTTTATGCACAAAACATCCCTACCTCATCTCCCATAGGGACAGAGTATCACTTCGGGCTAATCCCTCCTTTTTGCCTAAGGTTATTTCTGATCTAACTATTAACCAATCAATTGATCTACCAGTCTTCTTCCCAAACTACTCTAATAAGGGCAAGTATACCATGCATTTGCGCGATCTTCACAGACAACTAAGTTTATACCTTGACAGAACGAAATCCATACGGAAATCTGACCAACTGTTTATATCCTATTCTGGTATGAAAATGGGAAAATCAGTATCCAAAGTTACCTTATCTAAATGATTGAGAGATTGCATTTCCTTTGTGTATCGTACTAACAAATTCTCAGTCCCATCAAAGATCAAAGCACATTCCACAAGATCAGTGGCATCTTCTGTGGCTTTCCATGCTAGGGCTTCCGTGCATGACATTTGTGCACCAGCAACATGGGCCTCGCCTTATACTTTTATCATGCATTACAAATTGGATTTGGTCTCCATGGGGGGAGAGCCTCCTTTGGTTCAGTGGTGCTCAGGAACATTCTTCCATAAGGCCTCCCAGGAAACAAGGTAGCTAGGGACTCTGTCCCATCACTAAGGAATGAATGAATGAAGATTAACAACATTAGATAAAGAAATTATGGCTTACCTTAACATTCCATCTGTGTTGCTTGTCTTACAAATTCATTACAACCCACCCACCACCCCCCTCCTAAAGACTCTTAGAGGTTCAGCTATAGTCCTTTCCTATGCTAAGGAAATTGCTCAGAGAAAGCCTCCACTTTCTATCTGTATTCTATCCTGTCCTTACAGGCAAACTCGATATGAGTTAATGTGGAGAGAGTCACCATGGGTAAAGCTTAGCTCGAGAGTTTTCTGGCTGGCGCAAGCTTGTTACAGCAGCCGAGTCGGTTCCAAGGACGGAACCGAAACCCATCAGTAATGATTGAATGAAGATGAACAACGCAGATGGAACGTTATGGTAAGACATTACTTCTTTTTTTTTAGTCATATGGGTCAATAGTTGTAGTTCTGCATGTTACCAGATTGATGTGCATTGCAAACCATGCAACATTAGATATTACATTTTGTACTGCGCTGTTGGGGGGGTGGCAACAGATGTATGTATTGTAAATATGTTCATAGGTGTGCACTAGGCTAATGGCCCTGGAGCCTTTACAAGCCTAGCCCATAGGATTACCCTGGCATCATGCTACCCAACTTTAGTTCCTAGTGCCTCTGTCGAGTAGAGCCACTGGAGTGATCTCCGGAGTGAATTTTCTATTTCCCATCCACTCGTCAGGTTTCTCTTGAAGAGGGCCAGTGAGGTGCTCTGCTTGACATGTATGGGAAGTCTATTCCATAGCATGGGCAGTCTCTGGGTTATGAACCTGTCCCTCTAGCATGTTCTGTTGATTGTGGTAATGAGGTTGAGGTCTCTGGAGCTTGTGGTGTGAAGGGATTGGGATTTCTTTAGATGTAGCATTTCTAACAGAGCTGGGTCAGACATGGCTTTGTAAGTCAAGCAGAAATCGCCTCTAAATAGGTGATATGAGACAAAGAATAGTTGGAGTTTTTTGAGTCTGTCCATATAGGACAAATGTTTACGGCCTAGGATCCTCTTTGTGAGGTACTTTTGCTGCCTCTCCAGTTGTTGCAGGTGTCTAGTGAGGTACATGCCAAATGGTGCATTGTACTCAATGATTGGTCTAATGAGGGAAGAGTAGAGGGAGACAATGACCTCTTTCTTCCTGGATGCAAAACCCTTAGTAATGAGATGTGTCACATAGAAGGACTTTCTGACCATAGTGGCAACGTGGTGGTCAAAAGAGAGGTTGCTGTCAACCTGTGTTCCCAGATCTCTTATTAAATAGGGCCCCGGTTTGTAATGTTTAGACATGTGATTTCATGTCATACAGAGGAAATGGACAGTAAACAGCATAATATAAACATTTCTATAGCTTGGTAAGCAGCAGGTTTGTGTGATGGTTAGCAAAGTGTGAATGCATGCAAGATGCACATGTTTGCATGTAGCTAAGTAGTGCACAAACGTGAGCCTCATTGCTAAAGCTTGATTGTTAGTATTGAGTCTATGAAATACACCTGCTGCTTAACTAACTCTGTGATAACACTTCTTAATGTATTGATACATTTCTTTTTTGCCCGGATAGTACTGGGTTTGAATACAGGTGTATCTAATACTTTATAATACTTTTCATTACAGAGTGATAATGCAGTGGCATGAATTGTTTAGACGAGATGTGTTGCTGCATTTTGCTGCCACTCACTGTCGCTGCGCATTGTTGAGCAATGCATACATTCTCACAAACATGGAGGTCAAAAAGCAAAGGATCCATTGCTTTTTCTGCTACTTGTGTGTTGTGTGTGTTTCTGTTTTTTGACCAGATTAAAGGTGTTAAAATGGGTTACATAATAAAATGGTGAAATGGGGAGCAAGCAGGGGGAAGAACAAAGTCTGACAATTATTATTGAGTCTCTGGAATACACCTGCTACTTAACTGACTCTGTGGCAGCAGGAGTTAATGCAATTAATGCAATGATGCATTCCTTTTTGGAACCAGATGGTACTGAGTTCAAATACAGCTGTATTACTTTTGCATTACTGTTGCTGTTAGTTGGTGCGCGATGAGCACCATTGTGCAATAATGCATTAAAGAAAAGAAACTGGGAAGAAAGGATGGTGAAATGGGGAGCAAGCAGGGGGAAGAACAAAGGGAAAGCAGGGCAGGAATGTGCAGGAGGGAGGTAGGAAAGAACCATAGCTACCCATTTCTTCAGCAGTGTAAAGTGAACATATCTGCCAACTGTTAACTGAATTTAGACCGTCACCTGCAGAGAAAGGGGTGACTACAGCACGATCATGTTGTATAGCCAATTGGACTGAATCGAGTTTGTCAAGAAGACACATGTACGAAATGGAGAGCTATGTATGGGACAGTTTTTTTTTTTTTTTTTTTTTGTGTGGCACAGGTTCCAGTTTTTTTTTTTTGAGAGAGAGGGAGAAATGTTGGGGAAGGAACGTAGGAATGTCTAGGTGAAGTTAGCTGGGTAGGTGAGGAAGCAGTTGCAGACAGACAAGACAAATAAGATGAGACATGAACAATGATGGACACAAACGGTTAGGGGGCACCATGATTGGGGTGAGGGTGGGGACATCAGGAACCCATGGTAGTCAAGCTAGGTGATGAAGAGAATCGAGTTCTCATCAACTGGACTGTCAGAAGTGTCACCTCACTCCACTGCTGGCTGGAGTGCTGATGTCTGCTTCTCCTCCTCCTGGTATTACGTAAAATGAGGGAGAGCAGCCTCTCCATCCAGCATAGGCATGCACCAGTAGTGCAGCACACAACCGTACACACTATCTCTTGCAATTCAACACGGGTGATAAAATCCAGAGGGGACTACCTGAGGGGGCAGGTGGTGCTGCCAAGTTAGCTCTCGGATCTGCTTGGAGCTGGTTCAGGGGTGGCAGGTGGATCCTGTGGGGCAAACGTACCTGGCTGTGCTGTGGAGCATTTAGTGATGTGGTGCATATGGATGATGTGGACAGATTTTGACGACATAATAAAAAAAATAAATAAATAAATAAATAAAATAAAAAAAAAGAAAAGATAAGGATTGGGGTGAGAGAAAAAAAAAAGGGATAAGATTAGTACCTTCATATGCATTGATACAATTGACTCTATTATCTTAACTTTTAGTTTTAAAACTACCAGCTCCTAATATATAACTTTAACTTTTAAGACTATCAGGTTCTAACAGATGCACACTATACTACAGATTGCAGCAGGTACTCCTTGACATGCATGCATGTTTCAGTGATACAGATTACAGTTTACAGCAGGGCATGTGTTCCACTTTTATAGAGTTTTTACTGTAAACCTTTAAATTACACATAATTGAAGAATTAACAGTATTGTATAGTTGGGAGGTGTGGTCTTTGAACCCACAACCTCTGACTAAAGTTTAATATTGTAGTCTTGGTTCGTGCTATAGACTAATGCGTGCATACTTGCTTTTACAGTTGAGATATGCATGCTCAACTTGATACAGCTCTATAAAATATCAAAAAAGCTATCTTTAACTTTTAATGCTAGAATAACACTACTATTCTGCTGCATACATACCACATGCTTCTCTCATCCTCGCCAGTCTAGCCCCACTTGGTTCATACATTGACTTCACAGTTCCTAGCAGCTGTGGAAAAAAGCAGAACAGAATACCATTATAATTACCAGTCTTGCCTATACTCAGTTGTTAAGTCTTACAATTAATCTCTCTAGTTAATACTTACACATGTCCTCAGTCCTAAATTCCCTGATCCAGAGGTTGAAGATATCTCTCTTCCTCCTCTGGAGGTCATTATAGTGATGCTTACATTGTTCACCAGTGTGGAGGATACCCGTGGCACTCGTTGCAGCCAGGGCTCAACTATCCCAAGCTTCCGACATATATCGGGAGCCAGCATAATCCCCCTGCAAAAGCCTGACACTGTGATTCTTAAGTAGGAGTCCAATAAAGATCTTGGACTCCTAGATATCCCATCTCTGTGCCCTAAACCTGACACTTTTTCCCCAAACACCTGCCATTTCTGCCACAGATCTAGAGCAATAGAGAATGATACTTTGCTGCCAATTCCAGTGTTTACTGTGAGTGCGTACACTGTTTGAAAATGTGCTCCTTATACTATCATGCAAACACGGTGCATGGCAGTGCGCACCTCTGCACACCATGTTTATACAATGGTAAGCTGAGCACAACAGTAGCAAGCAAAGTAAATTCAAGGTTATTGGATGTACAGGCAGTTGTGTATGTGTGTTAGACGAATGTGAAGGCCATGGTAGTCCAGATAGCAGAAATATACTTACAGGAATATAGTGCACAGTATAGCCACAGTCATACATTTGAGAATAAATGTGATAATACATAGATGAATGAGTACATAACTGACACAATAGGAGTGCCTCAGGCCTCATACATATAATTAATACCAGCTACACCATGTCAAGTTGTTATAAGTGAGAGTGACTGTAATGGGAAGTAGAACAGCAGTAAAAGTGCATGGAATATGCTGATTTCAAACCCAGGACCATGTGTATGGCAGTCCTACACTTACACCTGTCGCCACAAGAAAGTTGAGAAAACACTTGTCTATGTTGCAGTTCATTCCTATAAAGTGCAATGTCACAACAGTAAAATAAAGTTTGCACAACATGTACTTGAACCAGGACCATCTGTACTTCAGACCTACACTTACACCTGCTGCCATAGGAATAGTTATATGACAGTCCCTATTTTACTAATCATTCTTAAGGTATCGCTGTTACCCACAGTGCAGTGTCACTTATCTGGTGTGCACTATCCCCAGTTGTATTAACTGAATGCATCTGTTTTTGACTGTCTGGCCAGTTGTCCAGTTTGCGCACAGCCGGAAACACTTTATAACCTCGAATTACTGAAATGTCAAATTTAAGTATCGCGAGACTATAAAGCCGAATGTTAAAAATAGCGAAAGGTCATAATTGCGAACTCGAATATATGTCGAATTCGCGGTTATGACCTTACGCTGCGTAATGTCTGGGATTGTGTTTTGGTGGTGCGCGGTGCCGTGTGTGGATGTAGGTGTTATGTCAGTTAAGTGTTTTCTAAGGGTTTTGAGTGGGAGTTAGAGTGTATGTGAGTGTGCTGATGTGTTTGATGTGTGTGTGAGGGGTCAGAGAATGTGCGTGTGTGAGGTGGCTTTTGTTTTGTGTTTGTGCGATCTCGGAGTTAGTATATATAAGTAGGGGGGTGTGGGGGGCGCAGGGGGCTTGCCCCCTGCTTATGTGTGTATGAGTTGTGTATGTGTGTAGTTTTGTTTGTTTATGTTGTGATGTGGGTGTTGTGGTGTATGTGTGGTATAGTGTGTGCGGTGTTTTCGGTGTTGTGAATTTCGCGGGTTTTTTTTGTGTCAGTGTTTTGTGGATTCGGTTTTATAGTCTCGAGATACTGAAATTCGATATTTCAGTATTTCGAGATTATAAAGTGAATCCACACAACCGCACTTCACGCAAATGAGACAAGCACAGCCAAACCTGACTTTCATTTTTCTCCAGTTCCAGTGTTTGCACTAAGCGGTGCATCCCTAAAACACTGGCCAGTAATAAAAATAAAAAGAAAGAAAAGGGAGAGGTAATTGAAATGAGGAAAACCAGCCTATGACATACATACTAGAAAATGTTAGTACACTTGAGATATTACTACGTAGGACTGGATTTTAACTGTCACTCCAATGCACCTTCAGCACACAGGGTGGGTACCTTATCCCTCTTAGCCACACAAACAGCTTTACAGGAAAGAACATAATTCAGTGTGCACACAACCAGCTGCAACAGCATCTACAGTGACATCAAACCATACAAATATTATTTGTACATTTAGTAGTTTTGGATGTAGTACACCTAGAGATCACTCAACCTGTCATGATTATTGTTTGCAAATATACAGTTCTGTCTTAAATTTCTGTGTTTGTTGGCCATTCTTCATGTGTCTGAGCAGTAATCTGAGACATCCTGTGTGTAAGCCATTCTATATCATTGGCCTTAAAATGTGTGAGGATATTAAGGTGAAATAATATCTTATGCAGTTGCCAAAAAATGAAGGGCAGGTTGGTTGTGAAGTAACACAACCTGTGATTTGTGTGCTGCTTACTTACATTTCCAGCCTTACATCGAACACTTTGTAGATGTGACCTGACACACCCACTGGAAGTAAGGCAGGCTGCAGTGCTGTTGTGTTTTCCTTCTCCAAACACTAATCAGTCGTAGTTGCAATCCATTAAAACCCAACACTGAGGGAGTGTCTGCACTATGTTTACATCCCTACACAGTTCCAGTTTTTTGGGATTTAGCAATTCTAATGAGTTCACACCTCATTTGCATTCTGACCATGCTGACAGCCCCTGAATCTACACCATATAACAAAGCAACCATATTGCTAGGCAAACTGATGGTGAGGAGACTTGTTTATATGGAGAAGAATGAAAATATGCTGTTACCTTGGGATATAGCTGCACGGAGAAGTATTGAACTTCAGAAGGTATGCTTCCATTTGTTCAGCTACATACTGCATATGGTAGAATGTATTTAAGAAAATTCTGAAGCAAAGGATTTTATACTATTATCTGTATGCATTACTTAGAAGTGTACTGATGGCATAGACATGTTTTGCAAGCCATTTCAGAGGTATATATGATTGCCAATGCATGAAAATGGAATGTGTTGTGATAAATATGTACAAATGTTTCAGGGATAGTTCCTTTGATAGAACTTTTAGCATTTCAAAGATGGTTTGTTAGCAAAATGTCATTTTCCTGTTCTTTTGTGAGGGGGAACAAAGGTGAGTTACTGTTATAGCATAAACAAGGATCGACTGTTGCTTTTGGGGGGCAAAGCTTTGTTAGTGTTATGGCACAAACAAGGATGGACTGTTCTTTGGGGGGGGGCAAATGTGAGTTACTGTTATGTTAAAAACAAGGATATGTTGCTCGTTACTCTCCTTGTTTTGCATTCTGCCTGTTAGTATTTCACATCTCTAGAGTGCTTTATGTTTCTCCAGTGGATAATACTGCTTGGCTACCTTTTCTGTTTTATCTGGAAACAGTTATTTTGCAGTTAAGTGATACTTATGTGTATTATCCTTCTGTTGTCTTGTAGGACACCTACGAGTATGCCACCCAGACATGTCAATACACGGAGACCCCCATTCACCAATGCCGAGAACCAAGTGATTGTAGATTGTTTTAGGCAACATGGTGCTTCTCTGCTGGAAAGGGGATGGGGAGATATGGCAAGTAGGATGCGAATATGGAGACAGATAGTCGATGATGTCAGTGCCTTGGCTGGCCACGGCAGGACATATGACCAGGTGTGCAAGAGGGCCACTAACATGATCACATCTGTACGGAGGAGAGCAGCTGCAGTGGGCCATGACCAGATGGTTAAGGGGTAGGGTCTGCTAGGGAACCACCAGTAACCCCCAATGAAGAGTTCTTGGCCAATATCAGAGATCCAGACAGCTCCCTGGGGAGTGCAGTATAGCATGTCCTGGATGTCGGAGCAACAGTTTCCGAGACAGCAAGCACATCCAAGGAGGAGCTTCCAGCTAGGCTTTGCTGTCTGAACAGTTGAATATTCTTGTATAGTAAAACAGCTGAAATCAGTAAGTTAATTCTGTCACCTGTTTTTTGAGGGGGATTGAAGATTGCTACAGTTATAAACTTAGGTTAGAGTTGTCAGACATATTCTTGTTAAAATAATAGTTAATGGGCATACAGAAGGGGTAAATATATTACCCCTACTGTTAATTATGATAATGTTGCCCTTACCTCTTGCTTAACATCATCCAGGACCATCTGGACTACAGAGGAGCAAACATATTTCTGTCAGACTGCTGATCATTTTAACGAAAATTTGTAGTGTGTGATGTTAGGGTTAAAAGTTAAGTTATATCCTTTGTACTGACCGTGGGTATGTGCTGGCCTGTAAAATCTGATGTTTGTACTGAAAATGTCCCACTTTGGCCATTTGAAAATGTGGCAACCCTATGTGATGTCGATCTCAGGATTGTTATGTGCATTGCTGTACTGTCTGTAATAGTGGCAGCACTGTTAGTTTGTTAGCATATATTGCACTGTAGTAGTGCAGGTATTAATTTATTCCTGTTTCTTGTTTTTTATCACAGGTGATCATGACAGTGGGAGTGTGGGTCCTGTGCCACCTGATGTCAGTGTACCAGCAGACACTGATGATGATAGTGACCAAACTGAGGCACAGCCGGGGGGTGCAGAGGTTGAATCTGACACTGAGGTTGACATAAAGCCATCCCCTGCATTTCCATCAGACACAACCAGTAGGCCTATGCCTACCCAGTCCACTGAGCCCGCAGATATTGGACAGGTGGAGGGCAAGGACATTGATCACAGAAGTGTGGCTACTGCAGCTTCAATGTCTGTTGAGTCTGGCCGTAGCCAAAGTGTGGGCGAGGTGCCACTCAGGAGGATTGATAGGGGTGTTTAGAGGGGGCCTACTGTCCCTCCTCCACCTGTTGCAGCTGTCTCTTCCCATGCCACTCATTGTATGCTTAGAGCCGTCATGGAGGCACAGGCACATTCCCATAGGTGCTCCAGACAAATGCTTAAGGTTGTGGATGTGGCACAGTCTGACATGCAGATGAATGACACCTTGGAATGAGGGGTGTCTGTCATGGAATGAACTGTGTCTGTAATAGAACGTCTGCTGGGAGGGGAACGGCATCCTCATGGGTGTAGTTCAGCCACATCATTTGCTGTCATCCAACGTGGCCATGCCTGATCACACTCCCATAGTGGCAGTACTTTCACTGCTCCATCAGTTTGTGTGCTGTCCACACCCACACATGGCAGGCCATGAGGCTGTGGTCCAGGGTGTCCCCATGAAGGGAACTCATCCAGCAGACATCAGTCACATTCAATTAGTAGCACTGCATATGACCTTGGGCAGGGATGTGCCATTGCATCTCCTGGCAGAGCTAGTTCTTGTGTTTGGCAATCACAACGATATGCTGCTACCTCTACCATGTACAGCTCACACATGTCTGATATACCTAGACATAGAGCCAGCGCAGAGCTTGGCTGTGTTCATGCAGACACTCACACACCACTTTCACCTGGAGGAGCCTCTACAGACACACACAACAGTTACTCATTTTGTCTTGCTGGCCATTTGTTGGTTTATCCACAAGTCTGCCTTCTTCTCTTTCTTACCCACACACATTCACTGACCTTTTGTGTCAGCCTAGACTTCCTGCCCCCCACAACTTCCTGTGCAAGTGATGTGTGCCATATCCTTGTGTTCTGTCTTTTAGGTTCAGGGATACGTAAGCTTTGTGTCTGATGCTCAGGGTGCATAGCTAACATAGTGCTTAGTATATCTGCATTTCTAGTGTTGAACTGGTAATTGTAGCTTTGACTTATGTTGGCCTCGGAAAGTTAGACAGTTGATAGCATCAAAATTTCCCAACTTTATAGTTAATGATCTTGTGATGGTTGTGAAGTCAGAAACTGCAATGTGTATCATTACTTTCTAACTAATCTCTTTAATCATTTTCCAGTACAAACACATGGTGCTAAACTGAGAACGTGCAGTGATCCTTAGTACTTTTCAGAGTATGACTGTGTGACTCTTTGATGCCTGAGGTCTACTACTTACTAATGGACATGCAAGTCAAATAAGTCTCTGCTGTCACATGTTATGGTAAGTTCTGTACAGATCTCCCAGCTTTTACTAGCTTACTGGACCAAATAATGAAATAGAGGGATGTGCCACACAGTCATATTAGTAAACAATACATTCCAGATTCAGGACTTAACTTGTAAATGCAGCAGTTGGCACAGTTTTAGATCAGGGCTGACTCTGCCTGATCCAAGTGGTACACAGCCAATACATGGGAAGGTAAAGGTTGTGTGAGTTGCCTGCCATTAATGTTAGTATATGCATGTGAGTAGGAGGAAGGTTTTAGGCCCCTAGGTGGTGATTGAATGTACTATCTATTGTCTTAGCCAATGCAAGGGCATACTGAGCACATCTATTTCAGTCTACACCCACAGCAGCTGGTGGTTTCCCGTGTGACTTATCTGCCTGTGGCTGTGGTGACCTTGGCATTGGTGGTTGGATGTGTGCCCCTTCCCCTTGCTGATCCTGCTGAAGCTGTTTTCTCAGGGTTATGTTGTGTAGCATGGCACATTCTGTGAATATTTCTGTACATGTCCATGGATTGTATTGTTGGGTTCCCCCAGATGCATCAAGGCACCAGAACCTTGACTTCAGCAGCCCAAACACACACACACTATGATATTTCTTGTTTGAGTGTGTGCCTTATTATGGCATTCTTCCATGGGTGTGTGTGCGCATTTCTGATGGGTCTCATCAGCCACAGTTCCAGTGCATAGCCTGCATCCCCCACTAAATGCCTCCTAGCAAACATCTTTTACAGTTAGGAGGTGTGCCAGATATGTGAGTCATGGTAACTGCCAGGGTTGCCAGCACACACGTTCAAGATGATTCCCTTGGCAATTGATAAGAGTGGTAGCTCTTTCTGTTAATGTAAAGCCTACCCTGTTCTCTGGGTGATTTCTTATTTGCTGCATTTGTGCAATCTATGGCACCCAGAACTTCAGAGTAGTGTGCTACTCAGTAGAACTCCTGCATATTTTTGTTCCTCTCCTCAGAACTACGGGAAAAATATAGGTGGTCACTGGCATGTTGGAGCATAGAATTCATTAATTGGCTTGAGGATCCTGGATGTTGATGCTTGTGACACCCCCAGCAGGGCCCCTGTTGGTCTCTGAAATGTACCTATAGCTAATATTCTAATGGCTACACATACCTTTGTCTCCACTGGACTGGGTTCCCCCTCAGTTGGCTCTGGCTCTTAGTTGA
The DNA here is from genome assembly GCF_019279795.1 of Protopterus annectens. Classification (NCBI taxonomy): domain Eukaryota; kingdom Metazoa; phylum Chordata; order Ceratodontiformes; family Protopteridae; genus Protopterus; species Protopterus annectens. Next base: position 23,209,861 of record NC_056750.1, read on the forward strand.
GGATAGCAGAGGTCACAGAGTTCCTGTAATTTGTCCCTGTTCAACCTGTAGCACTCCACAATTTCCACATCATGTAGGCTGTGAAAAGTTAAATGGGGCCTGAAAATTCTCCTTCTCAGCCTAGGCCTTTTGGCAGCAGCAGCAGCATTGGCTTCAGCCTGTAGCACATATAAATGAATTAAAGCAGCAGAAGCCCCTAACATTCTGTCCATGTAGACTCCTTCCTTTGTCTGTATTCAAAAGGTTTTGGAATCCACAGGAAAAAAACAGCACAGATTCTTCATGGATGCTTTATAGCTTGTTGAGTAGCTAAACCATGTTGGATTGGTTAATTAGCATGCAATTCAGCTGCTTATGTTGTAATTAGCATACCACAGGGTTTACCTTGCTTTTGTGGTGCTGCACGCTTCCACATGGTGGTTACTGAATCTAAAACTTCCAGCTGTGCACATCACACTGCGATGTGCACATGGTTAAAAATGATCATGTAGGCTTTATTGAATCCCCCTGATTATGAAGTTTTGAAGGGCCTTGGCCAGTAAGTTGAAGCCATGGAAAAAAGTAGCAGAGTGTTATTTGTGAAACAAGTGAGTGTGTCTGTCTCATACCATTCTGACACACAACTGCCCCCCCAATTGACACCAAGTACTTAACTAGTTGTAAAGAAACTTATTTTTACTTTGTATTTATGCATCACTCTGGGTGAAAGTAGGGTTCCAGTCAAGGGACCAGAATATTGTCTGCATTTGCTTAGTAAGATCCAGCATATGTCTCTCTACATATCCCTCAGGGTTGAGCACCTCAGGTCGTTTGCACCCTCATAGGATCATAGGATATTACTAGGCTATCGACCCAGAAGTAATTTTAAGCCTAGCCATTTCAACCCGGTGTAATATCATAGAATTACTAGTCAATACCCAAGATTGCATTTAATGATGACTGCCCATGTCTAGGAGGGTTGTGGGCACTGTCCTTGTTAAGAATTTACAATGCCCTATCTACTCATCCAGGTTCCAGGTTCCACTTGAACTGCTTCATAGAGGTCCTCTCTTTCACATGACTTGGTAGCCTGTTCCAAAGATGTGGGAGTCGTTGGGAAATAGATCTGTCCCTCTAGCATGCCCTGTTTAAGTCGCAGGCCATATTTAAGTCCTTGGAATGGGTAGTCCTAGAATAATTTGATTTATGGATATGCAGTAAGTTCATTTGTTTTGGGTCTTGCGTTGCTCTGTAGGCCAGGCCCAAGTCTCCCCTAAGAAGTCTATACAATATGGAATATAGTGACAAGAAATTTAGTCTGTCTGTGTAAGGCACATGCTGGAGGCCCTTGATCTTTTTTCTTAGAAACCCCTGAGGTCTCTAATTGCTGTACGTGCTTAGTATGGCACATACCGAATGGGGCATTATACTCAGTTATGGGCCGGATAAGTGCCGAGTATAGGGGTTGTAACTTCTTTTACTCTCAAGCTGATGCCTTTACTAATGAAGTGAACTATGTGGAAAGCTTTCCTTGCACTGGTAGACACGTAGTGGTTGAAGTTAAGGTCACAGTCATCCTGTGATCCCAGGTCCCTTACCACTTCATGGGTACTTAGGGTATTGTTACTGATTTGATAGTGTGAAGGGACATTGTTTGTGCTGAAAGGAATGATGCATTTCTTTGCATTCAGTCTGAGACAGTGACTAATACATCAGTCATTGGTCTGTGTGAAACCATCGTGGGATATACTGACATCATTTGGGGTATTGTTATTGCACCTAGTTTCCAGTCGTCTGTCAGCCATAACCCTTTAGTTTTTACCTGAACTTCTGAGAAGTATATACCAAACAGTAGGGGGCCTAGCACTGACCCATGTGGCACCCTGCTGGTAACAGGTCTGGTGGTTGATGTGGAGTCACCCACTTTGATAGTGTGTGTCTGGTTTGTGAGTCAGTTGACAACCCATATTACAATGAAGGGGTTTGCATTCAGTTTGCTAAGTTTATCAGTAGTGCCTGAATGTGGGATTGTGTTGAAAGCCTTTGCCAAATTGAGGTATGCTGTGTGCACAGATTTGCTCTCATCAGTGGCCTTGGTCACACTTTCAAAAAAATCCACCAGATTTAATAGGCAGGATCTGCCCTTCATGAAGCTGAATTGGGTAGGGTCCAGGGTTTGGAGGTCACCTATGTCTTTCTTTATGAGGTCCATAATGATACATCCCATTGCCTTACAGATGAGGCTGGTCAGGCTTATGGGTCTGTAATTCCCGGGGTCTGTTGCTAGGCAACCTTTGTGGAGGGGAATAACTGCAGCTGTTCTCCATTTTGCACGAACAAAGCCTGAGATTAGGCTGTGACTGAAAAGGATACTTATTGGCGATGCTAGTTCATGTTTTAGCCTGTTTAGAAGACCCCCTGGGATGTCATCTGGTCCCATAGAGGCCTTGTTCTTTGGCTTGGACAGGGCTTTGAGGACTTGATCTTCAGATATGTAAGGTGAGGGGAGGAGTTTGGGGGAGGGTTTATTGTAAGTTAGGAGGGGATAAGGGAGTGAAAATTTTGCCATACTTATCCGTTCGCAGGTTCGTTATCTTTGTGGGGTCAGTGTGCATGATATCGTTGGCCACCAGTTCTGCATTTGCTTGAGTCCTACCCTTTAGGTTATGTACATAACTTTAAAAGTCCTTATGGTTATCCTTGGCAGTACTTGCTGGGTTTCTCTCAAAGGAGCTCTTAGAGGATTTGACAAGTTGTCTTTTTTGCCTGTTAAGGCTGAGGAAGGTGCTTTTCCATTGTTTGGTCCTTGTCTTTGTTTTCTTGTACAGCAACTTTTTGTGTTTATTGTAGAGTTTGTTGATGCTGGAAGCCCACCATGGCAGCCTGATTTTACTTGGGGCTCTGGCTTTGACTCTTTTTGGTACAGCCAAATTTATACACTTATGCAAGTGATTGTAAAGGGCTTTAGTAAGCTTCGTCATAGTTACCACTTCCAGCTTAGGGTGCGGCTTTGAATGCATTTATACCTTCACCTAGTAGGGTATAGTTTGCCTTGGTGAAGATTTTTAGTCTGATTTCACCCTTTGTGAGTTCTGGTGTTAGTGTAATTTCGAAGATGACTGTTTTGTGGTCCTTTTTTAACTAATGAGGGTCCAGCAGTTGCAGTAGTGCACCTGTTTGACATGTTGGTGAGGACCAGCTCTAGAATGTTTGCTCCTCTTGTCGGGGTGTGGACAGTTTGCTCCAGGGCATTTGAATTCACAAAGTTAAGGAATGTTTGTGCTAGTGAGTTTGGGCTAAAGTAGGTTTCCCAATTGATGGTGGGATAATTGAAATCCGCTGTTAGCCAGTGTATTCAGTAAAATTTGGATTGTCTTCAGTTTGGTTAAGTAGGTATGATGAGTGTTGTGACCCATGGAGGGGATCTATAACTGGCTAGGACTTGAATGGGGTCTTACCCACCATAACCTGGACCTGGAGTAATTGTATGGGTTGTCCAGTCTAACTAGAGGTGAGGTGAATTTATCTCTAATATAGGTTGAAACACCACCTCCTTTGATTTTCACAAGTTCATATTCCTATTCGCCTGGTTTAAGGGACTGAATAGCGCTTGTAACATCTCAAATCCTGATGCAAGAGAGTCAACTAATAGTCATCATGTTCTTGTCCAGCCTTGTAAGCATGGAGTTGGTCTGCATTTGGGAAGGGAGTAAGGCAGATGGAACCCTACCCATGTTCAGTCAGGTTCATTAGCATTTAAGATGTTAGGGGTTGACTTTATGTATGGTGTGCATAGCACTGCATATTGCGTGACTGCTCAGAATAGAGGTGTAGGGTACTGGGGGTTGTCATTCAAGATGTTAGAGGGCTGTAAGAATTTTGGGGTGATCGATAACTAGTAATGCATAACTTTTGTGTGGTCTGGAATATGTCAAAGATAGGGGCATAAGCCGTCTTCTCTACTAAAGATGTGATATATTTACTTCTCATGGTTCATATTTGGATACCATGTTCTATTTAGCAGATTTTGAGCATCACCTTTTAACTGCACTGCACCAAATCACTCATCTGTATAATGGCAATGAATAAACAGATATTCAAGATTCTGTAACATCCTCCTTTACCTCACTCCTGTTTATTAATGATTTATTCATTTAACTAGGTAAATGAACTGGTCTATTTCAGACCCCTTTCAGTCATGGCCAGTGCTGCAAGAACATAAATGCAATATGTATGGACTTTTTACAGCAGGCAGTCAAACAGCAAGATTTGGATGAGGTTTAGAAGAAACTAATGTACTTGTAGACTGCCCAAGTATACATGGAGAGACATGCCAGCGTCAGATGGGACAGAAGCTGGTTGTCAGTGTTGAACCCTGGATTCTTCCGCTTTAAGAGAATGACATTAACCAATGAGCCGCCATGATGCTGAGAGTAACAAACTGTGGCATACCTTGTGTGCTGGTACAGATTAGCATTATTCTGAGATCTCGGCATTGTGTTTCTAGGTGAAAGTGTTGTTCCCTAAGAGGAAGTTGCCATTCCTATTCAGGGCTTTTCGCTCAGTGAAACCAGATTTTTTTACAGACTGCATTAATTATGATATAATTTAAGAGACTGGATTGCTTATTGGATAAAAGACTTCTAAAATTATACTTTCTGCAGATGTGTACAATATATATGAAAAAGGAAACAAACAAAATGTTTTGTGTGGGTGGAGTGACCTAAATGCTTTTATTAAAATAAATTAAACCAAGCCTTAAGGACTTTCTGCCTCAAACTAGGTGTTCATCAGAGTAAACAAGTAAATCTCACACTAACAGCCCTTTTAAACTCATCAGTATGATCACATGATAAATAACAGGTGACCAAATCATTTACATTTTTTCTTATTTCTATTTCTTTTTAACACTGCTGCAAAATTAACTATTCCATTAAGTCCTGGACTTACTTAAGCCTTCAAGAAAATCTTCCATTTGATTTCTAAAAACTAATTCTTCTTCCTTGTTGCCATTAAAATTTTTAGAAACAAAATCAACTACTGTAAAAATGAACTGGCATCATCCTCAGAGGAAGATGAGGCAGAGTTTGATTCATATGAAGATTTTGTGGCCTACTCATCTCAGATTCACTCCTCAAGCCATGTTGCCTCTGTTGATGAGGGTGCTTTATCCCGATCCTCCGGCAGAGGGAATCTCCTTTGGGGAAACCATAAGTAAGATGATGCAGTATTTTTAGTGAGAATCCAGAAAAATATCTGATGTACAAAAAAATATATTACAGTTAGGTGGACACCTCTGTGTCTGCACCGATCCCTCCTATTTAGGAGGCTTTTCTGGATCCCTTTGCATCCACTTCCACTGGGCATGATTCTCAACCTTCAGTACGCAAAAGACCTGATAGATTTTGTAAAGTGCTTGTAGGCAGCAAGCCATCTAAACTATTACCTGTTGCTGATGTCATTTCCTCAGGTAAAGGTAAGAGGGCAAAAAGATAGGTATGTAAAAATGGTACACACCTTGTCCAACCTGGCTTTCATAGCTGTGACTCACCAGACTTGGATGACAAAATATTTGCCGTCTCTTCTGGCTAACTCGAATAAAACACTTTTTTGTAAGTACCTGGTATTAATCAGCAGGCTATGTCTGTGCTGGCTCAGATTCCCAGGTAGCTAGACATAGCATTAAATGCAGGTATGATGCAGTAGAAGCTTCTTCCAGAGCAGCTGCTACTAGATCTGTCATTTGAAGGTACACATGGCTTTGTTCCCTGCCTTTACCTGAAGTCATTAAAGTTAAGCTGTCACACTCCCCATGAATAAGGGCATCATATTACCATTCTTTGTATGTACATTTACTATTCTATGTCTGTACAGTTATGTTTTGATTAACTGTCATATGTATTATATATGTATTATATACATATATCTGTATATCTATCTATATATATATATATATATATATATATATATATATATATATATACATACATATATGTACTAGTGTATGTACATTTATTATATAAATCTCGTATAACTACCTTCTACTCATTCTGTAAAATGGAGCATTTCTGTCCTGGCCTTCACTGAAAATGGGACGTGCCAGGTCGGACTTTTCTGGTAAGCAGAAGCAATAGATATATTTGGCCTGAAGTGGCTAACATGTTTAAAGCCTTGCAAGAACAAGTAAAGTTATGAAGCATTACAAACACATTTTCTTCACTTCTCTTCCCCGTTATTGGAGAAATTACCCAGCTAAGCCCACCTCTTTTTCTCCAAGGGACTCTAGGCCCCCAACAGAAGGGCAAGAAAATGCTTATAAAGAGATTTCAAGATAAACCAGTCAAGGATTCTAAGTCTGAAGGGCCTACCTACCCAGACTAACCAGCCTGATTAATTTCTGCCTCCTCCTGTCCCCGTCAGACCATCCTTCACGCTGTAAAAAAAATAACATCATATCTTTCAACCCGGCAGCTCATAACTTCGGACAAATGGGTCCTCTCCATCATAGAACTGGGTTATAGGATGACTTGAAAGGACATTCCACTGTTCCAAGATATCCCACCATCCCCTCCCAATCAGGTAAGCCTCTTACTTGCTATCCTACAAGCCCCGCACTGAAAAGGTACAATAGAAACTGTTCCAGAACAGTACATAAGAAAAGGAATTTATTCCAGAATTTTTCTATTTTCTAGAAAAGAAAGAAAATGGAGACATATTCTACATTTGTTTCTTCTCAATACCTTTCTAGAAGTCCCCTCATTCAAAATGCTGTCACTACAGACTCTTTTATCTTTCATTCTCTATCTGGCGTTCCTAATATCTCTGGTCCTGAAGAATGCCTATGCCCACACCCCCAGTCATTCTTCTTTCAGGAAAGTTCTAAGATTTTCAGGTTATTCTCACACTTTCAGTTCTCTGCTTTACCCTTTGGGTTGTCTGCAGATCACAAGGTATTCACAAAGTGCCCAGCTCCAGACATTGCCTTGTACAGATCTCAGGGAATTCATGTATTCACATATCTGGATGACTTGTAATGCAGGCAACATCACAGTAGATTCTTTTGCAGCATCTGTACTTCAGTATCACCCTCCTACAGACTTTGGAGCTCATGATAAAGTTAAATCAGTCTGTACAGTACCGTACCCAAAATATGGTCTTTGTGGTCTGCAGGCTGGATATGCAACTCATGCATGCCTTCCTACAGCAAGAGAAGGTACAGTCCAGCACTGGAAGGGGACTTCTCAGGGCACTGGGATTCAAGGCAGCAATCATGCCCATGTTGCCCTTCACAAGACTTCATATGAGAAAGATTCAGTGGTTCCTGAAATCTATATGGTCTCAGTATTCCCCATCCTCTGGGCACACAGATTCTGCTTCTTCATTTTCTAAAAAAGAAAGAATTTCAGTGGTGGATATCACAGATAAACTTAAACCCAGACCTTCTTTTCAAGCTATAGATACTTTACTAGGACCTACACACACAGATGCCTTAGATATAGCCTGTTAGTCATAGACTGAGCTTCCTGAGAGTCCAGGGAAAATGGCTAACAAAGCAGAGGAGAGTGCATCAACCTGAAGGAAATGCAGGCACTGGTTCAGGTCCTGCAAATTTTCTGTCATGGTTGGTCTCTGGGCTATCTCAGTATTTTCACAGACAACACTACAGTCATGTGGCACATAGACTGGGGGGACAAAGTCTTATCAGCTATGCAGGTTAGCTGTTCTAGCATGGAACAGGCCATAAAATCTGACCTGTCCCTCCAAGCAGTTTACATTCCCTCTCATGACGATGTCCTAGCAGATTTCTAAGTAGATCAAGGGAAGACCTTCGCAAATGGTTGCTGAACAGAGAGGTCTTCCTAGACAAGGTCCACAAATGGGATATTCCTCAGAGCTATTTGCCTCCATTCACAGCAGGCAACAGCAGCTGTTTTACCCAGGACTTTTTGCTTTCAAGCAGGAGGATGGATGCCATGTGCTTTCTTTGGAAGGGAGGTTTCTTTATGCCTTCCCCCTTCTGCCTCTTTCCCTCGAGATCTTGTTAAAGACGCAGCGGGACAAACCAGAAGTCTTGCTGGTGACTCCCTTTTGGCCGAGGCAGCTCTCTACTTCATCCCCATCTGTCATCTCTTAGCCTGACATTATGGATGATAGGATTCTGATGGCCACCATTTGAAATGCCGGTCCCATCTAGAGTAAGCTGTGAAACACAGAGAATGAATGGCTGAAAAAATGGGCTTACATATACTAAGTCTGAACTTTCCATTTCTCAGAAAAGTCCCTTTTCTCAAAGGTATGACAATCTCAGAGTTGGTATATATGTCTGGGGGCAGCAAAAAATAGTTTAAAGGAGAAGAGAGCTGTCTGAAATTCTCCCTTCTCCTGCCATTTTGATCTTTTTTTCTGTGTGTTGGCACGTGGCATTTCAAGTACTGACATTTGAAAAGAGAGATGATTCGATTGCCGACATTTGAAAAGAGAACCGATTATGATCTCTGTCAGACACCAGTGTTCTGAGGACATGCTACAGATTCAAGAGTCAAGGAAACCTACTGCTAGAAAGTCTTGTATATCCAAATGAAAAAGATTCTCTGCATGGTGAGGACGCTATACAGTCTGGGGGGCCTACTACTCTCTCCCTTGTGTGAGCAACTAAAATTTGGTTTAGCCCACTCTTAAATTAAGGCACACTTAGCCATTTCTGCATGCTTACCTGTAAACTCCCCAGTACTTTCCAGGCTTGAGGGAAAGCAGTTTCTTAACAATGTCCTTCCTTTAACAGCACCTAGGAAAGCTAATCCACCTTTATGGGACCTTAACTTTGTCTTACTCACTCTACCTTCCTTTGAACCACTAGCATCTACTTCCCTTAAATTTTATATGTCCTTCTGGTAGCCCTTACTTCAGCTAGAAGATTTTTTGAGCTCCAAGCCCTAATGGCATGTCCTGTTTTGCTTATGTTTCATAAGGACAGAGTCTCTCTTTTGGCTAATCCTTCATTTATGCTTACGATAGTCATTGGGCTATCCCCCTGTCAGACCATTAATCTTCCTGCCTTTTTTCCCTAACTCTCAGAAAAAGAGAAAGTGAATCTTCCATTCTCTGCGTGTACACAGGCAGTTCAGATTTTATTTGGATAAAAAAGAATAATATTTGAATGTCTGACCAGTTGTTTGATTCATTCTACTAAACCAAGTTGGGGAACCCAGTCTCTAAGCAAACTATTGCTAACTTGATCTGTAAATGTCACTTTGCTACACCCACCATGGAAAATCTTTACCTTCCTCTGTAAAAAGTGTATTCTCCTAGAGCAGTTCCTCTGCAACCTTCTACAAAGGTATTGATTCCAGAGCCATCTGTATATACCTTTACCAAACACTGTAGGGTATGATGCTTTCCCTAAATCCATAGCCTCCTTTGCCAGATCCATTTTCTCTCTGGAGAAATTGACAATTTCCCTGTGTCTCATCTATCTACCCATACAACTCACTAAGCTTTGGGAATCACCCAACAGTTTTGGAGTAATCAACGGCTGATCTAAGAGTGCAGTTGTGTAAGACTTTACCATAACAGTAGGTGTCTATTGATCACTGTTGCAGTATTCTTTTCCACCCTTGCAACCCCTTCTGTTCCTTTAAATAGGTTTTGTCTTGCCACTCAAGGTCCGAGGGGGGAGCCATTTTCTGGCTCCTCCCCTCTTAGCTTGACCTTTGCTTTTATTGTATTCTCAAGTGTCTCCACGTCTCCTAGCTTTAAGATAGTCTGATGTTTCACTGTCATAAATCAGCTTATGTACCATTATGCCTGTGGGCTTAGGTCATACATCAGACATATGGCTGTATGGAAAGTTTTGTCTTTTTTTACCTCGGCTGTTTGGGGAGATAACCTAACAGTTTGGAATACTGCAACAGTCAGAGGCCATGAATTAGCACTTTACTCCCTCAGCTGTTCGTGAAGAGCAAAAAAAAAGGACTTCTGCATTTGGCTTCCTACAGTATGGTACTCAATCCACAGTAATGCAGCCAATCGTGCTCCATCAAACAAATCCACAGCCCCCCTTCAGCTTTTCAAATGACGACCAAAAAAAAAAAAAAAAACAAGCAATATTCGGAGCTTTGCATTGCTGTAGGACGACTGGCTTACTATAGTAATGTTAGCCATTCATGACCCACCAAATCCATCCACCTCCCCAGCCTTAAACACAACTATAAAATCGTGCTCCCAAACACTTTTCCCCTTCGCCCCATTCTTGATACGGTACTGGCAACAGTGACCAGAAAGTCATCTACTCTTTTGTTATAGAACTGTAATTTACATTGTCACTTATTGGGAGTGCTAGGGACATGGCAGTGGAAGTTTCAGCAGTGGTCTGATTGCAGATGAAGGTATGTCCACTTTAATAACTAAGCTATGCATTTATTTATCAGCATTTGTTTACCGGGAAAGTCCTACTGGGCCATGATCCAATTCTCTCAGCACCCTAGTCTGCAAAGGCCCAGAGAAAAAAGCTACACAGTTAACAAATCTAACAGGATGAAATACAGTACAGGGCCAAACAGCAAATATTAAGTATCACATACAAAATACAAAAGTTAGTATATAAAGGGAAAAGTACAGAAGAGTTAGAGCCTAGAAATCATTATATTCTACAGTTACATTTCAGTTTTACTAAGTATAAGTCAGAAATGTTAAGAACTTTCATTAGGTTAATAAATAGGTGCAGTAGAATGTGTAGGACTCATTCATTCATAAAATGTATTCTGCTTTTTGTTTTCTTCAAAAGTGAAAGGGATGGATTTAGTAATAATGAATTGAGGTTACTATGGTTAGAACATACAACACTGCAAAAATAAAGTTGACACTGAGGAATGCTGACTTTGCCAAACAGTATGAAGAAAAATGTATGTAGGGATGCAAGCCCCTCTGTACACCCCTGCCTCTCTTTATATTTTAACTGCGAGATCACTCTACTTTGGAGTAAGGGGAAACTTCCTTATTCACAGGGTTCCATGTTGTCAAAACACAATCCACAGTGTGCAAGAAGGAATGATTCAGCTAAGTAAATTTACCAAGGTCCAGTTCTGTATATAGTCCATTCAGCATAAATTATTGTCTAAAAAGAAGGGCTTGCTTGTTGTAAAGCAAACACTATCAGAGTGTTTCACCCGTTGTAAATTTTTGTTACAGAAAATGTAACAGAACATTTCAACGCCCTACTCAGGTGCCGTCTACAGCAGTTGCAGTAACATGTGCTGCATACTTTAGAATTGTTTCTACTTAATATTTAGAGGGTGCAGTTTGGGCCGTTGTAAAGTACGCTAACTAAACACTACTTTTCTAGCACTGTTGGCACCCACTGTTGTCGATCATCAGCCCCTTTCAAGCCAATTGGACCATTCCTTCCCAGTCAGTGGTGTGAGGGTCGTGCAGGGAGGGACTGTCATTTTATACAGCCATTAGGCATGGTTCGAAGCAGAGCTAGAGGGATTCATAGAAATTGCAAGTCAGCTGAGTCTTGTGACTATTCACAGCTTGCCAGTACCCACCTGTAGACTGTACCCCCTTTCTCTAGAAGGGCTAGGCCAGTCAAGCCCCTGGTAAATTTGTGGGTGCCCATCCAGTCACCAGTGTCTCATTTGAAAGATGATAGTATACCACACTCCTTAATCTGTGGGAATGCTCTGTTCCAGAGGCGGAGGATATGCTGAATGATGACTATGACTTTCCATCACATTTTATCTGTCTACTGGTGAAGATTTAGGTATTTGGTTCTAGCATTTGTGGAATTTTTAGACTTGAGGCAATAACAAGAGTCAAGGACAGCTGGTCTGTAATGGCACAGAAGGCAATGCTCAGATCTCCCCTCAGGAATCTGTAAGAAACCGAGTAAAGGGGCAGTGCTTCCTATCTGTCTTGGTCGCTTAGGATCATTAAGCCCTTATCTTCTTTGTTAGGAGCTTCCTGGGTCTTTCTAGGTGTTTGATTTGTCTGGTAAGTGACATCCTGAAGGAGGCATTATAATCCATAATTGACCTAGTCAGTGCTAAATGTTAGGGAACTATGACCACTTTACATCGGGATGACATTCCCTTTGCAATTAGCTGCACTAAGTATAAGAATTTTCTGTCTACTGTTGTCACGTGATTAATGAAAGAGAGGGAATTACCAACACATGATCCATGGTCCTTACAGCATTTTAATTTTGAAGTGGGGTATATGCCAAGGGGGAGGGGTTGTCTACCTAACGTGACAATACTGCACTTTGTTGGATTTAATTTGAGCCTAGTTTCAGTGCACTAGTTATGTAGTTGAGTAAGTTCTTGCTGAAGAGTTAGAGTATCAGAGAATAACTTGACAGCAACTCCCAGTTTGCAGACTTTATTTCCAGTTTGTAGTCAGAACAGTAAATGCTAAAACTGAGAGTTCCCAACACAGCCCTGGAGGACATTGCTAATTACTTTGACCTTCTGGTGATGCACGTGCCACTAGGACTGTGTGAGTTCTGTTTTTTAGCCTGTTTGCTATCCATCTTACCACGTAGGGATCTATTTTTAATTAATTAAGCTTACTTACAATGCCAGTATGGGGTATGGTGTCACAATGGCCATGTCAGAAAATGCCATGTGAGCAGTATGACCAATAATGACAGACTATGTAACTCTAGCAAAGGAGCTAAACAAATTAATTAGTTAGGATCTTTCCTTGACAAAGCTAAACTGCTGTTGGCCACGTCTAAGGAGATTTTTGATATCATAGCTAATAAGGTCAGTAGTAATACATTCTGTAGCTTTGCAAGTGAGACTCATCAGGCTGTAAGTGGGACATGCAGTGGGCTGTCCACACTAGTCATCCCTCAGTTCTACCAAGGACATTGTCAGCAAGAAAACAAATCCACAACTCAAGCATTGCAAGTTGCTTCCCTGGTCTCCACTGGAGAAATCATATTTCTCCATCTATTCCCAGAGTGCCTGTCACCCATTGTTATCCTCCTCAACCCCCCGGAGAGACAAATGGACCATGCAGCTTCACTTCTTCACCTTTCCACCTAGCGGGCTGCAGACCAAATCCCAGTCACCTGGGTCCCAATAAGGACTCTGTCCTTGTGTACTACGGAACCAGATGCGAACTAAACAATAGTTAGGACTCAGTTGGGGGGTGAAATAAATGTCATCACAGCTGTGCTACAGGGAATCCATTAACTGTCCACCTTTCATGAGCTACCTGTTACTGTTTAACATTCTGCCTAGATGCTATAATAGGCTTCCTGTCGCAGTTGAGGACCATTGCAACTCTTGAAACTTTGGAAATTTAAGTTGGGTTCCACCTGTAGAACAGCGGATTCCAAAACTCATTATCATATTGCAAAACTCTTTGTTTTTTTTTTTTGCACCCATCAGTAGCATCTAAGTAACAATATATAGTGACTCCAAGGTTGCTGCTGTACCTCATATTAAGGGGGAATAGTCTGCAATACTGCAGAAACTTAGTATATATATTCTCATTCACAGTAATATTATAAAGAAAATTGCAGTTATGATCTGGAAAAATACAAAGGGGCCAGTTCTGATTTACTGCTGCAATGACCCCCCCAATGTAAAATAGGGCAGCTTTCTGAACATACTCACTATTGCAGTAGATCTTTGAGAAGGGGTCACTGTAGTAAAACCAGCTGTGCTGTTTGCATATGATGTTAGATCTGTTAGTTAGGTACTTGCTATAGACAATGCGCAGTTAAGGTGTACTTCTCTGCATAAATCCAACTGCATTACTGGTACAACACGTGCATTTGTACTTTTAGAATTTGTTTGCTGCAAGCACACTTTCCTGTGGAGGTTTCTCGCCTTGAAGATCTGAATTAGGTGCATGCCAATGTTCGTTTTATGACAGCTTTGTACTGTTGAATGTCAGTACCTCCTTCAGCATGAGGTCAGCACTAGCCTTCTGAAGAAAACAAGACAACTGTAGAAAAATGGTTGGACTAATACAGTTTTGCTGGTGAGTAAACCCAAATGTTGTAATTTTCTGCTGCATTGACCTATTCTCAAAGATATACTGATATGGCAGACACTTCACAAAATTGTATTTGATATCCACCACTTTAGTGTTATCTGTGCATAGGAATCTGTATATGGGGATAGCTGTGGAAATGTCACAGTTTTAGATACAGAAGAAGCAAATGCGCAGCAGCCAGAATGCTACACCACAAACTGCAAGTATGTGTCACTCTATGCATGTGAGCCAGGGTGGATATATGCCAGGGGGTTATGATTTTCTAAGGCTGCATAACATAACACCCATAAGTTCTGTTTGTGCAGAAGGTAATCAGGGATGGGAGCACTGCAGGGCACAGTGGGCAAAAGTACCTTCTAACAGGAGGTTCTAGTAGCACTAGCTAGTACTGCTGTGCTCAGCGTCATACATTGTACATGTGGTGACATATGTATGTTATTGTCATTAATTACTTGTGACCCTCATACTTAAATATGGAATAAAAGCACTGAGATCTAGTAAGAGCAAAATATGTTCATAGAATTGTAAATAATCACAACAGTTAGGCGCTGTCCTTTAAATGCATCTAAAATATTGAAGATGGGACTACAAGAGGATGCTTCTTCTCAGCTCATTGTTGTGCTGCTGTGTGCCTGCTGTCAGGAAGTGGGCCTGTCTGCCAGACACATGATTCATGTTTGGGTGTCAGGGTTCCTGTAAAAAAAGTCTGCAAAATAGGACGCACAACAGGCCACTAATGGGCTGCTTCCATTTTGCAGATGTTTTAAGCAAGTAATGTGCCATGTAGGAGGTGGTTGTAGAAAGGGTGGATTGGCACCACTAGTACACAGGAATGAGCAGGGTATTTCACAGCGCTGCACAACGTTGTGCTCATCGTTTCCAGTTTAGTACTGCTCATTTATGTCTCGTTTGAGTGCTTACCAGCAGCACTTTAAAGTAGGATACGTGACGGAACATTGATCTGTTTCTCTATTTATATATGTATGTATATGATGTAGGAGGTAATATTTTACCTATTGTTCCACATTGTGTGCAGAATTTTGTATATTTTTTGTACCTGCGGGAGCAGTTTGTGTACTGCTGTGTTTGTATATCAGCAGCAGTTTCAGGGAGAATAAATAATGAAACACTGTTTTGTTCCTGTGTGTTTGTGTGTGTGTGTGTGTGTGTGTGTGTGTGTCCTGCAAAGGAATGGCCTTCTGTTCTGGAGTAGCTTCTCTGCATTGTACATGCCGAATTCCAGGAACAGCTCCATCTTTGTTGTGGCCAGACTGGGTAGTCAGAGAGAGCTCAAATAATTCACAAGCAGTTTATGCAGCATGCGTACTGGATGGAAGTGCTGGGTTCAGTATTGCTTTATGTTGTGTGTAGATGTCTGTATACTTTTCTGCCTATGAGAGCTTTTATTTGTGCTGCTGTACTTATGAAAGCAACAGTTTCAGGTAGGCTAAATGATAAAACATTGATCTGTTGTCAAAATTGCATATGTGCACGTGCAGTTATGTCTGGGTGTGTGTGTGTGTGTTAGAGGGGTTGATGGATTCTGTAACACCAGTGTGGACTCCCTTCTTATTGGAGAACTCTCTAACTGCATTGCAATTCCTCTGCTGCAGGCAGCAATGGTATATGGCTGTCTGTCTCTGGATTATCTGTTTTATTCCTGCTGTGTAGTTCATTTCATTAAGGAGGTAGTATTTTCCCTGCATTTCCATTTTTACCATACCTACATAGTGCATGCAATGTCTCTGAATCATGCCATCTCTGCTTAAGAGTTTTTATGCAAGCTAGATTTTAAATGGTTCATTATTTAATTGTTATATTTAGAGAATATCTAGAGAAAATTTGAAGTTCATTTACTTCCCTTTGATGCTGCACTGACATTGCTATCATTAGGATTAAAATTGGATGTTTAACTTTGGAGAATATCACTTGTTTTCTGTATTTTTGTTCCTTAATGTAGCATTTCTGAAATCAAAATGGAGGACATTTTGTCAAATCTAATGTTGGATGAACGCTTTAAACTGAGAAATGGGAGCAAAAAGGTAAGTCTGAAAAACTGCGGTAGTGTGTGACCACATTTTTCAAAATAATGCATTGCATGAATTATTGTTAATATTGACATGCAATGAACTTTTTTCAGAGCTGTTACATTTGAAATACAAAGATTATGTATGTATTTGCTTTCTGAAATTGCTTGATATGATTTTTTTTTTTTTTTTTTTACTATTTGTTTAGACTGTGCAGTGTCACTAATTGCTAATAGGTGTCTCACTGAAAGTGCTATTTTTTTGTGGTCTGTTTCAAAGTATCATACAGCCGAATTTTTGAACGTGATATGGATGAGACCATATGGTTGACAATTCAGTCTATCAAACAGTTTTCATTGAGATCGTAGTAAAGCATAGATCAGGGAATTTGTCATTTTCCCCACTTTAGTGCAATCTTGGAGTTGGCATATATAATCAGCAGGTGGGGGGGGGTGCAGGGGGGGCTTGTCCCCCTGGAAAAGCATTGTTTATGTTGTTGTTCACGGGTGTTGTGTGGGTTCATGTTTTTTGTTGATGGACTGAATTGTCGACCATATGGTTTGATACTTTGAAACAGATCAGTTTTTTGCAGGAGCAAAATATGTTTGTAGGATTTCAACAGATCATATCCATCAAGATATCCATAACATTTGCAAAAAATTATCAAGCACTAAACAATAACCACTGTTGTCTGTACTAATTCTACTTTTAATTTTACATTTACATCAAAATGGTGGAACATCACTTGGTTTCTTTCTGAGTCAGTCATCACTACTTAACTTTTACTTCATTGACTGTTGTAATATTTTTTGCATAACTAAGGTCAGACAGAATGGGGGCTAAATCTTTTTTTTTTTTTTTTTTTTTTTACTTCTGATATAATTAACACAATAAAGACATATTCGGACCCTGGGCTGCATTCTGCCACCCTGGAAAGAACTTGTATACACACATATATTACACCTGCTAGAAACTTTGGGCAGCCTGGCATATTCTAATTGCACAGTACAGGCATATTGGTGGAGACTTTTCAGTATAGTGTTATAATTCTGAAATAGTTTGACTTCTATTAAAATAACATTTTAGTAAAATAAGATGATCGCACAGGTAGAAAACATCTAATTAAAGTTGTAGAATTGGCCAAACCTGTGAAAAAGAGATGACGGTGATTCATATTTCATCATTTTAGAGAGTAGTAGAGACTTTCAGCCAAGAAGAAACTTGATGGGTAGTCAGTTTGTTGCCCTAGTTGTCTGGTAAATGTAGATGCAGCGAAGAACATTATTTCCTTGTTTTATTGTGTAAGTATAGAAATCTTTAGAGATTAATTCAGGGGAATGGCTTATAAACTGTTACACATTCTAGGAGGTGGCTCAATAGCTAGCATTAGGTACCCATGAAACCCATTGTCACGGGTCCCCAATCAGTTTCTATGTCCATTGTCACGGGTCCCCAATCAGTTTCTATGTGTCACCCTATAAATGCTGCAGACTCACTCATTCTCTTATTGCCGTCTTTATCAGGATAGCTGTATGTACTATGATCCTGATTAGGACAGAGTGGGTAATTGGAGACTGAATGAAGGTTTCAAACTGTCCTCATTACTTCAAAATAGGATGTGTCTAGTCAGTCCGTGTCCTGTTATTGTGTGAGGTCAGTCCGTGTCCTGTTACCATGTGAGGTTAACATTACAGACTGGTTACACTGATATCACTTCTTACCTAGGATTTTAGTGGGAACAGACTCTCTAGATCTTCAGGGAGATGTTTTTCTCTTGCAGGCATTTTCTTTAATACTGTCTGGGCACCAGTTGTACGTTTGGGAAGTGGTAGGAATAGAGAGACTGCGCAAAGAAGCTATAACGTATTTCTTTCTTTGTTTATTACAATCATTGGGTTAGATTGGGGATGAAATGGGCATGACAGTGACTGACAGCATGTTAAAATACGTAAATGTAGCTATTATTCCTTTAATTTTCTTTACAGTTACACACTGGAGGTGATCACAGGATGAAAGGCTGCCCATGTGTATGAAAATAAATGCACAGAAGGTGGCTATGAGAGGGAGCAGTGTAAAGCCCACATCAAACCAAAGTTGTCATTATGTATTTCATTTTTTCACCATGTACAAAAAACGTATGAGCAGAAAGTGGCCATGTTTTTGGGAGGAGGCAGGTGGGCTGTGTGTGAAAGCAACTGATGATAAGGCTGACATCTCAATGCGTATATGTCTGTGCGTATATGTGTGATGAGGGGGGTGCAGGGGGTTGCACTGTACATGTCTGACAGTAGCAAGTTGAAATACTATTACTACCGCCATTATTTATGTTGTACATGCATATATACATATGTGTGTGTGGTTACTTTGCCTATGATAGATTAGGTTCATAGATTACTACTAGGTTAACTGCCCTTGAGGGCCATTTTAAGGCTAGCCAGTCACCCCATATGAGAATCAATACCTGCACCTTGTGTCTGTAAGGTAAACACCTTAATCATTATGCCAACTTCCCAGCAAAATGAGAATTAATCACTGTACCTTGTGTCTATAAAGCAAACACCTTAACCATTATCCCAGACCCCAAATCAAGTGTTCATTTGGTCAACTGGAAAATGGTCATGCCTAATTGATTTACACGTTTGTTTTGTTGAATGTATTTTGCATAGATGACAGTAATCTTACCCCTTGCAGGACCCGTATTAAACCTGTTATTTTTGTGGATGGGTCTTATCCCCCTCCTGATGAACCAATGTTGAAGCACATTTCCAGTGTTGTAACAGAACATCTTTCTGTATAATGGGCTGCTAGGTCAAGTGAATGAACAGTCAGTCATAGGTAATGTAATTATGTGTATATGTGGTAATTTATGACTGAATGCAACTAATGCTGAATTTTACCCACTGTTGGTGTAATTGATTATGAGGATGAAGCCAGCTGTTGGTAAATCCTGCATTGTCTCTGTATAGGAGTAGGTTGTTACTATCATACAATGACATTATTGAAGAAAGAAAGAAATTACTTACTTTTTTAAATAGTGCCATATCATGGCACAATAGTTAGCTTCTCCATCTTGTATTGTCCACTGATGTACTGCATATGTGCATGGCATTTACATCTCTAAGGCTGCACAGGACATTGTTGTCTTTTATAGGTGTAGTAAGGTATGTACGTGGTTTAAGAAGTTTTTGTTTTTTGTTTTAAAGCAAGTTGAAAAGTATTTTACATGAGGGACTAGTGAGTTATTATTAGATATTAAAGAAATAAAATGGCAGCTTACATTAGAAGCCAATCATAATGAAGGACTAAATTAAACTATTTCTTTAAAACCATTACTAAGAATGGTTTAAAAGATATGATTAAAGTTTGACTCAGCGATTAATTGTTTGATTAATCAATCCTTTTGGGGTATATATATATATATATATATATATATATATATATATATATATATATATATATAGATGGTATTTGTAGAAGTTTTTTGTCTGATGAAGTCCAGTGAATTAGTGAATTTTTGGAACGTAAGTGCTTATCTCTGTTTTTGTTGCTTTATAATAAATTTTGCAGTGGTATAGTGATGCGATTTCAAGATTTGTTTTATACATTCATACACACATGCACACACACACACTCACTCACACACACACTCCCACACGTTCTTGTCAGATAATTGAGTTTTAGGAAACTCAGACTTCATGCAGTTGAGACCATATGTTTGACTTTCCAAAAACTCAAATGAAGCAAAACAACCAAAATCTACATTATTGCAGGGGGCAAGCCCCCGTACACCCACACCCCCCTGCAAATTGTACATACCAACTCCGAGATCGTACTACAGTGAAGAAAACAGTAAATTCCCTGATCCTCATGATGTACCACAATCTCTGTATGGTCTTGAACATATAAAGTTCGAGTTTCCTGAAAATTCGATAATCTGACATAAACCCATATGTACGTATGTGTGTGTATGTATAAATACTTACACAAATACACACAAACATATATTTGTGTTTGTGTGTATAAAATCTGTATATATCATTGTATTTGCCAAATGGGGTAGAGGGCTTTTGTTTGTGGACTTTTTATGTCAAAAGTCAAAGTTGTTCTAACTTATCAGAGTGGTCCTATTTTACCATATCATCACAGAGCTGTGTAACTAAGGCAGCCCCAGGCTTCCCCGTTGCAGACTGTTAAGGGGGTACAATTGGCAGAGGCCAATGGGACATGAATGCAGTATTATCATTCACTTAAGAACTCACAGATGACATTGTGGATTATTAAACGAATGTATTTAGAGCTTTGTGTGCTAATAATGTTAACAAATAACTTGCCAAAGCTTTTGCTCCAGTTAGGGTCCAAGAGTTTCATTTTTGAGGTTTGTTTTTTGTCCCCAAATTTAGGAATACCTTTTTTTGCCCATAGCTTTGATTAAGGCAGCACAAGTCTGAGGACTGCTCAGAGTGCCAGTTGATATAGCTATGACTCTGTGGCGGACGGTGGGTGCAAAGACTGAACTAATTCTTGTGTTGTGATTTATATATATATATATATATATATATATATATATATATATATATATATATATATACACACACACACACACACACGCACAAAGTTAGTGAAGACAAGGACATGTAAGATGGCTGCATGCTTATCAACAGGTTGATAAAAACTCCTCCCAGAGTGAAAACTGCAATTGTGAAAAAGAACCCACGAAAGCTAACAAATTGGATAAAATTTAGTTATTGGATTGTAATTGCACTGCCTGTATGCCAGCAAAAAAAAAAAAAAAAGAAATTTGGAAAAAGTATCAGAAAATCAATCATAAAAGGAGAACAAAAAATATCTTAATAGGAAACATATTGAGGCTGTTCAACAAAAAAGAGTTTCAGTTTTGATATAGGAGATGGCTTCTAGTAATTTAGGTGAAAAAATCAAATGTACTCAGAGGTGTTTAAATAAGTGAAACACTGAAGTAATTTATACAGTCGAATAGAATAGAAGTTTTAACTAACTACTCAGATGGGCTGATAAAACTGCAAAAAATCAGAGGTTGAAATGAATAAAAGACTGTCTAAGCATGAGGTTTCTCAAGAAAAGACATGCCAAAAACGAATAGAATTAGAAAATAGAGCTTGCAGATAAAACCTGAATGTTCTCACATACCAGAGAAACTAAAATGGACAGACTGTATTAATTTTATGAAATTACAGATAAGCAAATGGACTGGTATTCCACAGCAGGATTTGTTAATTGAGAGGACAAACCATGTGCATTCTGCAAACCTGGCCACGATGAGGTAGCCAAGACCTATATTAGTAAAGATGCAATCATACAAGCAGAAAAAAAAATGTTCTTGACAGAATTATGGTGGAAAGGAAGAGTATTAAAAACTGACGACTGTTTATGGGAAATGATTATTCATTGTACATTAGGCAGAAGAGAAGTAAGTTTATCCCAGCAATCAGGGAATGTTGAGAGGCAGGTGTGAGATTCAAGCTCCTATATTCAGCCATTTTCAGACTGTTTTTTCCTGTAGGATCAAAGACATTTTTGGATGCAAAACAGGCTAAGAATGAAAAAAGTCAGTCAAACAGTGAGACAGAAAGCAGAAGAGGACTTTGTTTCTCATTCTTCCGACAGTTGAGTCCATAGAAAGAATTTTAGAGTGAAACCTTTTCCGTTGTTCCATAGGAAAATACTTGAGTGACAGAAAAAAGCACAGGAGTTGATTAGATGAATCAGGAATACTTTGAATTTGAACCAGACACTGGTGTTGGGAGATGCAGATGAGCCAGACGAAGACCAACAACATTGTGAAATTGGTGAATAAATGAGGCTCTGTAATGCATCGCTCCCTTTAGATGTATGATTAGACATATGAAATGTTACTTTGCAAGACATGGTTGAAAAAAGTTGCAATTTTATTGACTGCACTAAACTTTTGGTGAACTGTAAGCCATATACCCTACTTTGTCATCACTGTTTACAAAGACACTAAAAAGATTTAAAGAAGTCCTTTTAAAACAGTTTTTGTTCCTGTTCATATTTGTATAAACATTTGTGATATCAATTGCATATTATATTGTAAAGCAGGTTTGTATATGGTGCACTCTGGGGTATTTTAAATGTGAGGAGGAGTTTGTTAAAGGTATTAAAGCAAGAAAGTATTTATTAGTTGTAAAATATTCAGGTTTTACATTGTAGCAAAAGAAAAAAAAAAAGCTAGGCAGAAGCAAGTTACAGGGTTGGATATCTAGATCAGCGTCCTTGGTTTAAGCTGTAGACAAAGTTTTTTTTTTCAGCAAATAGATTTGGCATGGAGAGTGGTAGTTTTCTTATATTTGCAAAGCCACTGTCAATTTTTTACATTAACAGATGCTGTCAGTGGGAGACAATAAATCTACAAGTTGCAAGCAATTAACCATGAGAAGTCTGAATAATGCGTTGAGTGAAATTTGCAGATATGTACATGCATGTGCAAAATTCATATTTTTTTGTCATTACTGATTGCTTTTACCTGGAAACAAGCTGTCTGCAGGTATAAGCAGATAATCATGAGACCTCTGAACACTGCTGAGAATAATGTACAAGCTGTAATATGATTTACATTTAAAGTGATTTGCCACTATTTTTATCTTCATGGTTGTTGCATTGCCTCTTTCTGTGGCTTCACAGTTAGTTTTCATGATTTACAATAACTTTTCCCTTTTTTCTGTTGTTTTTCATTGTGTGATGCTCCACCTCATTCTAATTCTTTGTGGAGTGCCCCCTGACCTTTGATGTCATGTTAGGTATTCCAGTAAAGCTATCAGTTCAGTGCTTAAAAGCAGTTCT
Source organism: Protopterus annectens (assembly GCF_019279795.1). Taxonomy (NCBI): domain Eukaryota; kingdom Metazoa; phylum Chordata; order Ceratodontiformes; family Protopteridae; genus Protopterus; species Protopterus annectens. The sequence continues at coordinate 23,232,714 of NC_056750.1, forward strand.
GAGGCCTGAGGTATTTTTCCTACTGAAAGTACTGATTTAACTTCTTATGTCGAATTCTAAATCCTTGCAAGGATTACTTGTCAGTGCAGTGGTTAGTGCAAAGTTACTGGATGGTGCAGTGGTGCAGCAGTAGCGTTGTCTCACAGCAAGAGGTTCTCCAGTTTGATTCTCGGCTAGAGCGCCTTCTGTGCGGAGTCTGCATGTCCTTCCTGCGTTTGTGAGTTTTCTCCAGATACTCTGGTTTCCTCCCATGTTACAAAGACGTGTGTGGAGTGTTTCTCCCCGGGCCTCCGCTGAAAATTTGCTTTGTTCCAAGTCGGACTTTCCCGGTAAACAAATTTTAAATAAAAAAATAAAATAAATAAAATTACTGTTATTTGATAGCTCCATACCATAGTAAAACTTGCTCTAAAATGACCATTTGGCCGGTAATCTTCGATCTCATCCTGTATTATGTCCACTTGGCCACGTACACTGTGCCATACAGTCCTCGACCTTTCACTGAAGTTTCACTTTATCACTATTCTTCTTCTTCTTTTGGCTTTTCCCGGTTAGGGGTCACAACAGTGGATCACCTGTCCGCTCATGATTGGCAGTGGAGTTTTACAGTGTCGAGTTGCCAGCCCGGCGCCCAACCTTCCACAGAAGGCACACACACACACATGCACTCACACCTAGGGCCAATTTAGAGTGTCCAATCCACCTGCAGCATGTCTTTGGGATGTGGGAGGAAACTGGAGCACCTGGAGGAAACCCACGCGACCACAGGGAGGACATGCAGACTCAGCACAGAAGGTACCCCAACCGAGGATTGAACCGGAGAACCTCTTGCTGTGAGGCGACAATGCTAACCACTGCACCATCGTGACCGCCCACTTTATCACTATTCTACTATTATAAAATGCTACGAGTCTAGATTTTGTTTGTGTAAATACTCATTTTGAGCTACCTTTGAATTTTTCACATCATTGTATTGCCTGTATTATATTACAATTTGTTTCTACATTGATATTCGTATGTCTCTTGTCAGTGTTGTTTTCTTACTATTGTATGTTCAAACAGACATTTTTTTCATATTTGTATGCTTGAACGAGTCCTCAAACTATGCATATACGTATGTTACTTTCTGTCTGTATCTCCTGGAGCTTTTTTCCCCAGACCTTTGCTGAAAAGGGTTTTCCACCCATTTTGATTTTTCTAGTTGACAAAAGCAATCAATCAGTCAAATAAGTTAGCAAACTTTTGGTCACAGTGCACTTGTTCATGACAAATTTCCTTAATTATGAAGAAAGCCGGATGCAATGGATGTTAACTTGGTGCATGTAACAGAGTATGCTTAGAAAAATTTCTGTTGTGAGGAGGTAAATAGTGCACCATACAGTACTTCAAAAAATGCTTTCTAGAAACTGGCAAAATCTCACATAAAATGTTTTAAATAGCTTTGTTAGTTTCATAAGACCTGATAAAAAAGATACTGAGCAGAACTGACAGCTTGGAAGAATCTGTAACTGCTGGTTCTGCAAAGGTGAATGTTTTCTTAACCTTTGAATATATCCAGTAAATATGTAATGCAGTAGACATTTCACGATATTTTCAGTGCAGTGTCAGGCTGAGTAAGAGAGGTCAAGCATGTAAACAGTGAGAGAGAATTGTGCGTTCTTTAGACACAACATGTGCTGTTACTATAACATTTAAAAGCAGGTGGTTAATGAAATATGCAAACTAATTTACTAGCAGAAAATGGTAAAGAACGGCTTGTTAGCTGCTAGTGATGATTGTAAATATTAAAGTCACATCTGTATGCGCTTCAGTTTTAGAAAATAATTAAATTGTTGAAATTTATGGACAGAATGTGAAGTGTCAGTATATCTGCACGCTTGACCTCTAATTGTCACTGGCAGAACAGTATAACAAATACCATTGCATCATTCGAAGTATGCGTAACATCTCTTACATTCCTGCAGTGAATGCATACGAATGAAGACCCTGTCAAGCTGTTATGATGCTTTTACTGTGGATAATATAATGATGTACAACTCAGACAGAAAAGCCACATAATATACCTCAAAGAAGTTGGTTATCTACTCTTGGAAAAAGACAGGTCTGACAGTTAATTTCACCAAGTATATATTGTGCATGCAAAAACAAACGACACAAATTGTTTGAGAAATAGAAAAATTATGACAGATTTTTAAGGTCAGTACTGTAGCTAACACGCATGTATGAAAACAAAGAAAAAAATGTCATTTTTAAGTTTAGCAAGATGTGTTTACACTGTTTGCAATTTTACCCAATTAACTGCTCCCCTTGCTGTCACCTGAATAATACAAAATGCTCCGTAGAATGTGATGAACAGTTCTGAACCATAATAGCCGATTCTGAGCTTCTTAATGTTATACAGATGCATCACAGGCAGAAATACTGTGTTTAGTCAAAACACTGAGAAAAGAATGTGCGTTTCTAATGCAGGAAATTAGATAATGTTTGGTAAAAGATACAGACCAATTAAACTGGAACAGTTACACTGTGCAACAGAAGTTCTCAGATTTCTTTGCTAGAAGCTGATTTGTTACTTTTTTTTAAACGCCTTTACTGAATTTTCACGTGACACAGTCAAATTTACATTTATATAAAAGTAATTAAACTGTATTAACAAGTTCATGTTTACAAACATGTTATGTGATATATTACTATATATCATGTAACCTAAGCTGCATTACATAAATTATTCAATTCCTGCCTTTTTTTTTTTTTTAAACAAGAAACATCTTTATTAAGCCATGATTTGTTACTTTCAGCTGATTTCATTTCTCTTCCTAGCAGAATCAAATAAAGAATCTTCTTCATTCGGCTGCTCCCGTTAGGGGTCGCCACAGCGGATCATCTGTTTCCATTTCTTCCTGTCCTCTGCATCTTGCTCTGTCACACCAACAACCTGCATGTCCTCTCTCACCACATCCATAAACCTTATCTTAGGCCTTCCTTTTTTCCTGTTACCTGGCAGCTTCATCCTTAGCATATTTTTCCCAATATACTCTGCATCCCTCCTCAACACATGTCCAAACCAACATAATTTTGCCTCTCTGGCTTTGTTTCCAAACCTTCCAACCTGGGCTGACCCTCTAAAATACTTATTCCTAATCCTGTCCACCCTCGTCGCACCCAGTGCAAATCTTAACACCTTTAACTCTGTCACGTCCAGCTCTGACTCCTGCCTTTTTGTCAATGCCACTGTCTCCAACCCATATAACAGAGCTGGTCTCACTGCCCTCTTGTAGACCATCCCTTTCACTCTTACTGGTACTCGTCTGTCACAAATCACTCCTGACACTCTTTTCCACCCACTCCATTCTGCCTGTACTCTCTTCTTCACCTCTCTTCCACACTCACCATTACTCTGAACTGTTGATCCCAAGTATTTAAACTCATTCACCTTTGCCACCTCTACTCCCTGCATCCTCACCATTCCTCTATCCTCCCTCTCATTCACACACATATATTCTGTCTTAGTCCTGCTGACCTTCATTCCTCTTCTCTCTAGAGCATATCTCCACCTCTCCAGGGTCTCCTCCACCTGTTCCCTACTTTCACTGCAGATCACAATGTCATCTGCAAACATCATAGTCCACAGGGACTCCTGTCTGATCTCGTCTGTCAACCTGTCCATCATCATTGCAAATAAGAAAGGGCTAAGAGCTGATCCTTGATGTAATCCCACCTCCATCTTAAACGCATCCGTCACTCCCACCGCAGACCTCACCGCTGTCACACTACCCTCGTACATATCCTGTACCACTCTAACATACTTCTCTGACACTCCCAGTTTCCTCATACAATACCACAACTCCTCTCTAGGCACCCTGTCATATGCTTTCTCTAAGTCCACAATGACACAATGCAACTCCTTCTGACCTTCTCTGTACTTCTCCATCAACACTCTCAGAGAAAAAAATCGCATCTGTGGTACTCTTTCCTGGCATGAAACCATACTGCATCAACTAAAGAATAACATATTCAGATGTGTTAAGACCCCACTCTCATCCGTGTTTGTATATATATATATATATATATATATATATATATATATATATATATACACACACACACACACGTGTGTGTGTTTATATTGTGTGTATGCAAGCATGCCCCTGTATATACATGCATATCAATATATCATATACACATATGTGTATACATATATGCATGTACATATATTGTGTGTGGATGCCCCCATGCTCATGTATGTGGACATTAAACTTAATTTCTACATCATTTTGTTAAACATATCGAGTAGTTTACATTTTAATATCCTTATCAGGGAAATATTGGAGATATTATTTTAGCTTCCACATCTCAAAACTAAGAGCATTTAGGATCACAGCGGTAGATTTTTTTTGTCAGATGGTCACAAATTTCTGTGGCATGTCATGACTTGTATTAATTTTTTTTATGTGACTTGTATGTAAATTTAGCCATTTTTTTTACTGTAAGGGTGGAGAATTTGGCTTTATTATAAAGGCAGATTCTACACTCATGACCATGAGCACCTGCGGCTGTGCGTGACATAGTGTGCTATGGCTGGATGCGCATGAAGCCCTGCACTCCCTGTATTTGTGCTGTTTAGCTTCTGCGCTCTTGACTGTGAGCACCTGTGGCTGTGCATGATGTAATATGCCAAGGTTTGATACACATGAAGCCCTGCACTCCCTGTATTTGTGCTGTTTAGCTTCTGTGCTCTTGACCATGAGCACATTTGGCTGTGCATGATGTAATGTGCCAGGGGTGGATACACATGAAGCCCTGCACTCCCTGTATTTGTGCTTAGTTTCTGCGCTCATGACCATGAGCACCTGCAGCTGTGTATGACATAATGTGCCAGGGATGGATACACATGAAGCCTTGCACTCCCTGTATTTGTGCTGTTTAGTTTCTGCACTCATGTCCATGAGCACCTGCGGCTGTGCATGACGTAATGTGCCAGGGTTGGATACACATGAAGCCCTGCACTCCCTGTATTTGTGCTGTTTAGTTTCTGCGCTCATAACCATGATCACCTGAGGCTGTGCATGACGTAATGTGCCATGGCTGGATACGCATGAAGCCCTGCACTCCCTGTATTTGTGCTGTTTAGCTTCTGCGCTCTTGACCATGAGCACCTTTGGCTGTGCATGACGTAATGTGCCAGGGGTGGATACACATGAAGCCCTGCACTCCCTGTATTTGTGCTTAGTTTCTGCGCTCATGACCATGAGCACCTGCAGCTGTGTATGACATAATGTGCCAGGGATGGATACACATGAAGCCTTGCACTCCCTGTATTTGTGCTGTTTAGTTTCTGCACTCATGTCCATGAGCACCTGCGGCTGTGCATGACGTAATGTGCCAGGGTTGGATACACATGAAGCCCTGCACTCCCTGTATTTGTGCTGTTTAGTTTCTGCGCTCATAACCGTGATCACCTGAGGCTGTGCATGACTTAATGTGCCATGGCTGGATACGCATGAAGCCCTGCACTCCCTGTATTTGTGCTGTTTAGCTTCTGCGCTCTTGACCATGAACACCTGCGGCTGTGCACGACGTAATGTGCCAGGGTTGGATTCACATGAAGCCCTGCACTCCTTGTATTTGTGCTGTTTAGTTTCTGTGCACTTGACCATGAGCACTTGTGGCTGTGCATGATGTAATGTGCCAGGGTTGGATTCACATGAAGCCCTGCACTCCCTGTATTTGTGCTGTTTAGTTTTTGCGCTCATGACCATGAGTACCTGCGGCTGTGCATGATGTAATGTGCCAGGGTTGGATACACATGAAGCCCTGCACTCCCTATATTTGTGCTGTTCAACCAGTTTGGACCTTAATTTTAATGTTTTTCATAGGCAGGCTTCTGTGTTCGATGACTAAAATGCAGTAAGTTTTCAAAAACCACAGCTCTTTCTCTCTTCTGAGTCAGGTAGAATTTTTTTCCCGCCCTCCCACCCAGTCATAGTTGTCTTGTTAAATACCACTGTCTTTCTAGTTGCCTGCCTCTTATGTTAATCTGACCATATATCTCATTTCCTCTCTACTTTCAGTGGCTTGTGTGAGTAATCACTAAATCAAAAAACCCTACCCTTCAACTATTTAAATTTATTGGCCATCCTACTGTATTCCATAGTACCAGAATACAAAAGCGACCACCCCTTTCAACCCATCTTGCTGATTTAAAAATAGTAACTCTCCACTAAACCTTAACTTTTTAAACAGGTAAAACTTAAGTTACCTACTTTCACGTCTACCTTCTCTAGTGCACACTGCAGTGTGCATTTTTTTTCATCTTACTTTTAAGCATCCCTTTGACTAGCACTTTCTCTAATACCTGCTGGAAAGCACTAGGACGCCTTAAACTGATACAAGCACTCAAGTCTCTTTGTTAATAAGGAGAAATTAATAGTAGGCACTAAACAGCCTATAATTGCAAAGTACCTTGCTAAGGTAAGGGAAAACAGCTCCTGTACTTTACAAAAAAAAAAAAGCATCAAACCAGGCATGTCCAAGGGTCAGCTTCCAGTGATTTCTCCTGTCCACCTGGTGAATCTGGGCATACTGGGGCAATGCAGCAATTGCCTCATGTACACATACAACCCTCTCCTCCTACCACCCAACACTACAACCTGAGAGAGATGCACTTACATAGCCAAAATGGAAGCAAAGCTCTCTCCACCCAAGATTGTGCTAGACAGTCAAGAGGAGAAGGTTAACACCCACACTACACCTCAAGCAACACATAGCCCTTCTAAACCCACACCACCAACACCCACATATAGCAACACTAAATCCACATATGCAGAGGCCCTTAACTGTAACCTGCCCAAGCAACAAGGACCTCTGAAGCTGAAACGCAAACAAACACCAATCACAACCAAAGTGTCACATAGTTCAAAACACCTGTGTGCCACCCAGCAACAGCCCCTAAGGCAAGACAATGTACCTAACGCTTTAGTCATAGGTGACTCTATAGTCCGGCACACTGATGTCCCTCTCACCAGGTTGAACAAGGAGAAAATTACAGTCAGCTGCCTGTCGGGTGCCAGGATCCGCCACATAACGCATGCACTCAAGTCACTCCACAACAAGTACAAATATGACTCTGTCATTGTCCATGTTGGAGTGAATGACTTGAGACGTACCTCCCTGGACTACATGAAAAGAGACATGGAAGAGCTCTCAGATCATGTGGCCCAGGCAGGTATGACCCTAGCTCTGAGTAGCATCCTGCCTTCGCCCAGAATGATACCACAATATAAGGACAAAATGATTGACTTCAACAATTGGCTAAGCTTCTGGTGTCATTCAAAGGGGATCCAGTATCTATCTGCCTGGGATGACATGATTGACAGACCACAATGCTTTGCCAGAGATGGTCTGCACCTGTCGCCTCTGGGATTCAGGTTACTGGCTAAGGCTCTTGCCACCCCTATAGTGCCTTTTTTAGGCAAAGTTCAAAGAACAAAACCACCACCGTAACAGGTACAAGCATGCAAAATCTGAAGGTAATGCTACTCAATGCTAGAAGTCTAAACCTCAAAATGCACTCTCTCGAGGCACTCCTAAAAATGGAGAACATCGATATCTGTGCAGTAACTGAGAACTGGTTCAAGGCTCCAGAGAGCACCCCTGCAGTACCAGGCTACAACTCTTACTGCACTTTTCGGCCACCAAAGCAGGACCGAAACACTAAAGGTGGAGGAGTGTCAATATTCACACCACCAGGCTAGTTGCCCAACACAATGCGTCTGAAATTCTCCAGGTGCATCTAACACTAGGTAAGACTGCAGTCCAAATTGTAGCTTGCTACAGATCCCCACCATACCCCAAGATTCTCACTACACCTTTCTAAACATACTGGAAAATATTAAGATAGAACCAAACACCCTAATACTGGGTGATTTTAACTACCCTGCCATTAACTGGGAAAGCTACTCATGTACCAACACCTTTGCCCAACGGTTCTTGGAATTCATAAATTCCAATGCCCTGGATCAACTAATCCATAGTCCCACCAGGGGCTCCAATATCCTAGACCTGGTCATTACCAACATGGGAAATTGATGCTCCACACCTATGGTCACCCCCTCGTTAGTCACGTCTGACCATAAGCTAATCAACCTTAACATCCACATCCCACCCCCACCCCCCAGTAAGGAAATCTCCATAAAAAACTTCTCCAAAGCCAACTTCATGCTACTCAAGTCAGAAGTGACAAACTTCATGACACCCATGCAAACGGGAGCTGAAAGTTCAACTGCTGAATCCTACACTAAGGCACTGTACGAGCACATCTACTCATGCATAAATTGTGCCATCCCAAATAGAACCAAGATGCTCTCATCCAAAAAAAAGAAGCCAATCTGGTGGTCCCCTGCCATAAACAAACTTTACAACAAAAGGAAGAAACTGTTGCAGAAAAGAGGAAAATCCCAGGATGCAAAAAACTTCCTTACCAGCCTCAGTAAGAAACTGAGATCCCTCATAAAATCCTCCAAAGCTAGTTACGAAAATAAAATTGCCAAAGATTCCAAAGACAGCAACAAGGCATTCTATAACTATGTCAAGAATCTAAATGGCAATGCTCAGATCTGCTCTGAGCTAAAACAGAATGGCATTAAATATACTGATGGCATTAAATATACTGATCCCAAGGATATTGCCAATATCCTGGCAGATCGATTCAGTGCCAACTTCAGCCCCCTCTCACCCCCTAAATGGCCCATCTCAATGCCGGAAGATTGCCAAATTCCAGTAATAACGGCCACACAGGTAAAAAACGCACTCTCCAAAGCTAAGAATACAGCATCCATGGGACCAGATGACATCCTGGGCTGTGTACTACATGAACTACAATATGAACTGGCACCTCACCTAAGTGTCATGTTTAATCATAGCCTCACCTCAGGTTTCATGCCCACTGAGTGGTGCACAGCTACAGTTATCCCACTCCACAAGGGGGGATCCAACTTGGATCCTGGAAACTACTGTCCCATCAGTCTGACAAGCCTTATCTGCAAGGCCATGGAGCGTATTGTCATGGAACTTATAAACAAAGACATTGGCAACCTTCAAACACTGGACCCCACCCAGTTTGGGTTCGTGAAGGGCCGATCCTGTCTCCTGAACTTGATTGACTTCTTCGAATCAGTCTCCAGAGCCATGGACAAGGGTAAGGTGGTCCACACAGCCTATCTAGACCTTGCCAAGGCCTTTGACACCATCCCCCACTCTGGAATCATAGATAAGGTTACTAAGCTGGGCATTAATCCCTACGTCACCCAATGGGTTGCTAACTGGCTTACTGATAGAACCCACACTGTAAAAGTAGCCGACTCCAAATCCAGCTCCAGACAAGTGACAAGTGGAGTACCTCAGGGTTCAGTCCTGGGACCGCTCTTGTTTGGCATCTACTTCTCTGAAGTACAGGCCAACACTAAGGGACTCTGGATAACAAAGTTTGCAGATGACTGCAAACTGGGAGCCATTATTGAATCTCCAAATGATGTGGATACTCTGCAAAAGGGCCTTACAGAAACAGATGCTTGGTGCCAGAGCCATGGGCTCAAGCTCAATGCCAAGAAATGTATAGTTATCCCCTTTGGGAAAAAACATGTATCCATGAATTACCATATAGGTGGCAGTACACTAAACACCGAAGGTTTGATAAGAGACTTAGGGACACAGGTGGACAGTGGTCTCACCTTCGATAACCACATCGCCACAACAGTCAGGAAATCCTTCTATGTGGCACACCTCATCACTAAGGGCTTTTCATCCAGAAAAAAGGAGGTCATTGTCCCACTGTACTCATCCCTCATTAGACCCATTATAGAATACAATGCCCCGTTTGGTATGTACCTCTCAAGACATCTGCGACAACTGGAAAGGCCAAAGAAATACCTCACTAAAAGAATCACAGGCCTAAAGCAGATGCCCTACGCTAACCGCCTTAAAAAAACTCCAGCTATACTATGTCGCATATCGTCTACTCAGAGACGATCTTTGCTTAACATACAAGGCCATGTCAAACCCAGAGCTGTTGGACATGCTACACTTAAAGAAATCCCAATCCCTCAGAGCCACACGCTCCAGGGATCTAAACCTTGTCATCACAATAAACAAAACATGCTGGAGGGATAGGTTCCTGACCCAGAGACTCCCCAGACTCTGGAATAGATTGCCTGTACATGTCAAGCAGAGTGCCTCTTTGGTCCTCTTCAAAAGGAACCTTGACGATTGGATGGGAGAAAGGAAATTCACCCCGGGGATCACGTCAGTCGCCCTGCTAGACAGGGGTCCAGGGAAGTAAATAGTGTGGGAAGAAATAGCCAGGGAATTGTTATGGCTAGGCTTGTATAGGCCCTAGGGCTGATAGCCTAGTACCAACCTATGAACCTAAGTGTTCCTGTGATCATCAGATCACTAAACAGAAGCCTTAGGCACACTCTTTACTGTCTTTGAAATGGGTGTTTGACACAAAACACTTATATGCCAGCACTTGAACCTGGCCACTCGCCCACCTACAGGAGATACAGAGGGAAGCTCAAGGTATTCCTCATTCCAAGGATTACAACAGCCATGGAGGATGTTCAGAGCATGGACCAGCAGAAGGGCCATTCATGTGATTACTGGTTAGTTCCAGATGTTTGTCAAAAGGTATCTGGATGTCAAATGTAGGTCAAAGCCTGTTTGTTCAGTGTCTGCTGTTGGGATTGTAAGTAACTACTCACAACTCATGAGATTTCCCTTGACTTTAGACATATTGGTCTTAAACCTGTAATTGACAGTTTAGAGGATTTCAAGAGATGCAATTTCTATGACAACTTGACGTGAGTGAATCACAGTGTATCTGCAAAGACTGTCCCATTTTTCAAACATCTGACCAGTTTCAACCAGGTTATGTAGACTGATCTCACATATTTGTTAGAGAACTTTCTTAGTCATTTAAGTCAGGATCAGGAAGTCTGTTCTTTTAGCCCCCAGAATCAATCAGGACTTGCTTTTTAGGATTGCAGAGGCTTTTTCTGCTCCTTCTCCAGTGTCAAATGGGTGCACAGGAATGACCCACATGTTAGATCTGCATGTTCTGTTCAGTGTTTGGTTATGTTATTTTTCCCAGGTTGTGAACATGCCTTTAGTGAATATTGTGAAGGACACTGTCAGTCTCTTGCTAGCCTCTTACTGCCAGGCATTGCTTTGATGTGTGCATTTTTGAGTATTAGGGCCCTAATGCCTGTGACTACGTACTTATTGTCTGTTGCATATGCTAAGCCCATGGGGCAAAGAGGTGTCATTACACTCTTGTATACGTGTTATTAGTGTTAGGTCCATGTGACCAAGCTTTAGATTAGTGTATGATTCCCAGCAGTGCGTCTGTGTACAGATTTTATTTGTCAACATACAGGATCCGTGCTGCTAAAATTCTGTATTACTACACTGTGGAGGGCAAATTGGTCAACCACGTAATTGGGTGTCATAGAAAAAGTAATATCGTCTTTCCTGGAAATGACATTAAACTGTAAAATATAATGCATGATAGTAAAATGTACTTGGTAAGGATTGGGATGCCAGCACTTTACTGAAATTTATACTGGCATTTTGAAATCTCAGAAATAGAAGGTGTTTGTTAGTCCAACATTTACTTTTCAGACCTGTATTTTGAATTATTTTCATAATATCTAAACAATATCTGGTAAGGAATGGTCCATCTTTAGTACCAGGTAGGGTTTTATGCAGCAAATATTAGAATATGTATGCTTAGGAGCTCTTATTGATTACAGGTTCATGAGTAAGCACTAAGTTATCTGTCCTTACTGGCTGTTTTAAGCCTATCCAGTTTCCCTTCTGGTGCTTGAATTAACCTAATCTGTTTGGTGTTAAATTGGCCTTACCCATCCCATCATCAGCAGTTATGTATTATCCCTAATGAGAATAACTGTGGTCATTTCATCCATGATTTAAGGGGACCAATGCATGGGATAAAGCATTTAGGAGCTGCTTCTGTCCGTTAGTAGTGGGCAGTCCTGGGATGAATTTTCTGCTACCCATCCATTATATCCAACTTGTGCTTGAGTATGGACAGGGATGAGCTTTGCTTTAAGTGGATGAGGAGTCTGTTCTACAGCAGAGGTATCCGCTGTGAAATATACCTGTCCCCCCAAACTATTTTGTTGATGTATCAGGAGAGGTTTAGATTCCAGTGCAGAGTATTTCTGATGCCTTTTGACTTGATATTGCACAGTAGGTCCATCAGTATGTATTGGGTCAGTATCAGTATTTATTTAATTACTTATGGAATTTGCTGTGTGTGTGTGTGTGTGTATTTGTTAACTGGGTAGATGGGCTGATCCAAAGACCCTTTTCATCCACGACCCGAAGTATAGACACATAAGCAAACAACATGAATATTCAAGAAGCACAGAATAATACTTAGGGACAAATGCAAAATCAATTTTTTTTGTTTGTTTGTTTGTTAAACAGCCTTGGAACAAATAAATGCTTGTTGAGATCCTTATGCTTCTTACAGAGTCTTGTGTGCGGAGATACATTGCAGAGGTAGTTAACAATAAAACCAAAGTCGTGTGCAATATTTACAGTATATACAGAAAGTCCATTCTGAATTTTAACTTTTCTGGAAATAATCAGGACAAAATTAAGGATAGGAAGCAGAGACAGACTGTCATACTGGCGGTAACATGCTGTTAGAATTCAATATTTCATGATGACTGTCTTTCTGGAGGTAGTATGCTGTTTGATAGCAAATGTTGAGGTTATTCATTGTCCCTAAAGCACTTAGACTCAGTTTCCTTGTGCAAGTATTTGAAGAATCTCATTTTGAACTCAATTAAGAGATCCCAGGACCCAAAATTCAGATGGATGTCTGTTCCATAATGCCATCCGGGCCTAGTTGGGAGAAGGTGTATTCTCCGCTAGATGTTTTGTTTGGAGGTTTGCTTAATGTGATAGCTTTCTCCTGGATACTTCTTAGGGAGTAAACCTGGTCATGGATAAGTCGTTTTCATTTCAAAAGTATGCAGTAGCCACTATTTAGTATTTGACAATTAAGATTACCTAGGAGATAAGTTGACTTTTTAGTGACTGGAAGTCATTTTAGGACATTGTAGGAGGTTACAGTGGTGAGCTCTGTTGTCAACAAGAAGAGCAAATTTTAATTTCTGTTATCTGAAGTCTTTGGGGATTTTTTTTTCTTTTGCTGAGTAAAAGGTAATCAGAGGAACGCTGTACTCCAGTTTAGGGAGAAGAATATTTTGTTTAGAAAAAATCTGGCTGAATGGGTGAGTAAATGAAAAATTCAAGATAATGCTGTGTTAGTATGTTGTCTGTATGATTTGTGAAAGTTAGAAAGGGATTAAGATCAAGTCCTCTGTATTCTGAAACAAGAAGAATGATGATCTGGCTGTCAGTGATGTTAAGAAAGAGTAGATGAGGCAGGTTTTGAGAGGTTGTAAATAGTGTAAGGTTAGTTTTTGTGGTTAATTAGAAGGTGATTACAGTCGGCGCAGTTGAATAACTTGGAGAAAGGCTGTTGTAGTTTGTTCAGTAGAGCAGAGAGGCATTTACTGGCTAGTAATAGGAGGTTATGATCTGTAGACAGTATGAGATCAAGGGCTGGGAGGTCATCTGCAGACAGTATATGAGATCAAGGGCTGGGCATTCATCGGCAGACAGTATGAGATCAAGGGCTGGGCATTCATCTGTAGACAGTATGAGATCAAGGGCTGGGCAGTCAGTCATCTGTAGACAGCATGAGATCAAGGGCTGGGCAATCATCTGCAGACAGTATGAGATCAAGAGCTGGGCAGTCATCTGCAGACAGTACGAGATCAAGGGCTGGGCAGTCATCTGCATACAGTATGAGATCAAGGGCCGGGTGGTCATCTGCAACACCGTATGAGATCAAGGGCTGGGCATTCATCTGTAGACAGTATGAGATCAAGGACTGGGCAGTCATCTGCAGACAGTATGAGATCAAGGGCTGGGCATTCATCTGTAGACAGTATGGGATAAAGGGCAGGGCAGGCATCTGCAGACAGTATGACATCAAGGGCTGGGCAGTCATCTGCAGACAGTATGACATCAAGGGCTGGACAGTCATCTGCAGGCAGTATGAGATCAAGGGCTGGGCATTCATCTGCAGATGGTATGAGATCAAGGACAGGGCGGTCATCTGCAGACAGTGTGAGATCAAGGGCTGGGCGGTCATCTGCAGATAGTATGAGATCAAGAGCTGGGTGGTCATCTGCAAGACCGTATGAGATCAAGGGATGGGTGGTCATCTGCAGACAGTATGAGATCAAGGGCTGGGCAGTCATCTGCAGATAGTATGAGATCAAGGGCTGAGCGGTCATCTGCAGACAGTATGAGATCAAGGGCTGGGCATTCATCTGCAGACAGTATGAGATCAGGGGCTGGGCAGTCATCTCCAGACAGTATGTGATCAGGGGCTGGGTGGTCATCTGCAAGACCATATGAAATCAAGGGATGGGTGGTCATCTGCAGACAGTATGAGAGCAAGGGCTGGGCGGTCATCTGCAAGACCGTATGAGATCAAGGGATGGGAGGTTATCTGCAGACAGTATGAGATCAAGGGCTGGGCATTCATCTGTAGACAGTATGAGATCAAAGGGTTGGGCAGTCATCTGCAGACAGTATGAGATCAAGGGCTGGGCGGTCATCTGCAAACAGTATGAGATTAAGGGCTGGGCAGTCATCTGCAGACAGTATGAGATCAAGGGCTGGGCGGTCATCTGCAGACAGTATGAGATCAAGGGCTGGGCGGTCATCTGCAGTCAGTATGACATCAAGCGATGGGCAGTCATCTGTAAAATCATTTATTAGTGATGACAACAGAATGTCACCCAGAAATGAACCTAGTGGCACTCTGGCCTTTAGGGTGGCAAGCAATGATAACAGGTTATTAGTATGGATTTGGAATGTTCTGTTTTGTTCTCCAGGCAATATTGGAACCACTTGATAGTGCGGTGGCCAAATTTAAGTTTGTTCAGTTTCATAAGAAGGATATTGTGGTTAACAGTTATACCCTGGTCATATCTACAGATATCCCAGATGTGACTAGACTATCAATAATGTTCCAAAAAATAAGGTCAGTTGTAATGAGTAAGGCAGTGTTGGTGCTGAAAGCATGTCTAAAACCATGTTGTTTTTCTGATAGTAAGCCATAGCTGTTAATATACTTCATTATTTATTTGTACAGGATTTTTACAAATATTTTTGCAAGTGGGCAAAGAATGGATATAGGTCTAGAGTCCTTGTTAGTTTTGGGAGAGGGTAGTTTAGGCAGGGGAATTATGATGGACCATTTTAAGGATGGAGAACACTTGTTCCTGTTGTAAGAGAGAGAATAATATATGTAGGTTAAGGGTTTGGTGGCTTTTTCTGCTGCTGATTTAGAAGGTGTGATGTAACTGGGAGACTCTGGAGGAGGATTTTTTTAAGATTTTTCAGGAATGTGATCATTTACTGAGATCTCTGTAAAATGTAATTTTGCTGCATATTCAGCTAATGAGCATAGTGTTGGGTGTTGGTTGATCAAAATTTGGAGACTTTTGTTGAGATGGAATAGAGGGTTGAAAAGAATTAGTGATTCCTTGTGTGTTGTCAATAATAAGTTTTTGTACTCTTCTGGTAGGAGAGGCTTCTTATATTTTAAAGTCGTGGGAGAGTGTTTTAGTTTTGTGATTTCTCCTGTTAATTCCTTTATTTCCTTCTAAAATTGTTTCAGATAACTAGTAGCAGCAGTTTACTTGGTTAAGAGTATAAGAGTATGGATTTGTTCGAATTAGTTGCTGTTCTAGTTTACTTTCTGAGTGTTTGATAGGTTTTGTGGAGGCTGAAATTATTTGTTTTATTTCTAGACTGATCATGCCTTATCTGTCTCATGCAGGTTTTAATATCTCTAGTGAGACAATGGTATTTTTGACCCTTCAGTCTCCTCCATGAACAGCGGAAGCATGAGTCTTGTATGGAGGTGAACGTATTGGTAAAGTAAGCCAGTGCTTTTGTTGGGTTGTTTTATGTGATATAAAGGGGACCATCAATGATTTGCAAAAGTTGGTCTACAACGGGAAGGTTATGGCTTGGGAATAGTCACCCTATTACAATTCCTGGGGGATCTTTGTCTTTTTAAAACAGCAGTAGACCAAATAGCTATAAGAAAGGTCCCATACCCATATATTAGCTAGCTATAGAATTCCCTCTATGACACAAGAAAGCCACAACACCTGTCTACAGGAACTAGAATCATTCCATATGAAACCCAAAACCGTTTTCCTAGGTGATCTACATCATCTGGTTATAGAGTGGGAAACCTACTCCACCACTAATGCACAAGTGCTGAGATTCCTGGATTTTGTCAATACAAATGTCCTGGAGCAATTGGTCAGATTACCCACTAAGGGGAATAACATCTTGGATCTTGGCCTTATTAATATTGTAGCATCTTGCACCATCCCTTGCGTATCTTCATCACTTGTTAGAGCTGACCATAAAGCAGTCTCCTGTGAAGTATAATTGAAAACAGAGATCCCTTCCAACTAACGTACCTATAGAAAATTTTTAAGACAAACTACCTACTCCTAAGTGGTACATTGGCAAGCTTCAGATCCCCACCAAGCACAGTTAACTCTGCTGAATATGCAGAAACATACACCATGACCCTATACCCGCTTGTAAACAGCCACGTTGATATAGCTATAGCCTGTAGGAACAAGTGCAAGGCAAACACCTGAAGCAAACTCGCATGCTGGAACTATAACATCAAGAAGTTTTGTAACAAAATGAAAAGAGTTATGACCAAAAGTAAGAATAGTAATCCCAGATTAAATAGTAATAAAACTTAAGTAAAAATAAGTCTCTAGTTATTAAGCATGATTTAAAGAGAGTTCATAAACTTGAGAAAGAACTGTGAGGATTTACAGAGATGCAAAAATCAATATTCATCCTACATTTTATAATAAGAGATATGGGGGGGGGGGGGTGATGAGAAGAAGTGGTGAACCAGTATGGTAGGTATAGTAGGGAGGTGAGGCAAAGAAGACGAGTAGAGGGGTTCGGTGGTGAGAAGTTGTGGAGAATGATTATGATAGAGGGGAAACTGAGAGAGAGGTGGGGGAGACAGAGAAAAGGGGAAAGGGAGAAGAAACTACATTGAAGTGAGAGATAAGTGGACAGTGAAAGATTAAAGGGAAAAAGGGGAACTTATCCATTTGGCATAGCGCAGGGGCAGATATGGGAGTGAAGAAGGTAGTTTCTTAGTGAGAGCTTAAAATTCTTGCGGCAGTTTATGGCACTGATGGTTATGGGTAAAGTGTTCCATCGTTTAGTACTAGAGTCAGAATAAAGCCATTGGTCAGCTCTTTACTTTTGTCCGTGCACAGTAAAGAGTTATTTGTTTTCTGAGCGGAGAGTTCTAGTAGGGATATAAGAATGTAAAACAGTTTTTAAGGCAGGGCAGCTTTCAGGTTTGTATATCATTCTATGTGCTATAGATAGTTGTAGGAAGTCAAGATAATGAGGGAATTCAAGCCAGTTAAGTTTCTTAAGAGCATGACAATGGTGTGTGTGATATGTTGTACCAGTAGCAAATTTGGAGATTTTGTAGTAACAGGACTGAAGCTTATTCTTTAATAACATGTGTAGGTTGGTGAAAATGGGGACACTGTATAGGAGAAAGGGGAGCAGATAGGTATTAGCAAGTGTTTTTGGTGGTAGTATCCATGAAAATGTTGTGTCTGTAACATGTTCCTAGCTTGAAATTTTGTTTTTAATGGCATTTTGTATGTGTTGCTCGAATGTAAGTTTATTGTCTATGGTGATGCCTAGTAGCTTTGCATATGTCACACTTTCAATCTCTGTGTTATACTGTGAGTACATTTTAAAATCACGTGAGTGATTTTGGTGTGTGAAGTAGAAGTTTTGTCTTATTAGGGTTGAGGTGTAGTTGTGCTGCACTCAGCCAATATTCGATTTAGGTAAAGGCATTTTGAGTTATTTTTAGCAGGTGTTGGGTGCTATTTGTGGAGGAGATGATTGTACAACCATCGGCGTATTGAATAATGGAGCTTTGAAGGGTGGCTGTGTGGGTTTACTATCAAAACTTGGAAACTGCATCGGTCGACTGGTATGTGGTCGACTTGCATTTTCCAAGTCAGCAGAATGTCGACCCAAAGTCGATCAACTACACTACAGCGAACGGGTAATGTAAGTCGATAATTTGGGTTTGACATTGTGCAGGGAGGTCACGCTTCAGTAAGGAAGAGGGAATTAGCCCATTTCTTCACTGTAGTGCAATCTCAGAGTTGGTATATTTAATGTGCAGGGGGTGTGGGGGGGTGCCCCCCTGCGGAATAGTAGAATTAATGTACCGTTGACTGTAGAGTTCAATGGCACGTTAATGTGCATAGCAGGAGGTGAGTGATGTCACTTCCTGCTGTGTCGAATACATCGAACTGCAGTGGTCGATGTATTCATGTTCGCTTTGGTTTACTTTTCAGAATTTTGAATTCAGCATTTTGGATCGACATTTTATATGGTCAACCGAAGCTGATTCAAAATTCCAATAGTAAACCGCTTTGTGTAGGTCATTAATGAACATATTGAAGAGCAATCAGTGGTCTGAGGATGGACCCTAGTGGCACTCCAGTATCATTAACCAAGTAATCTGGCAAACTGTTTTGCCATTTTTACATGCTGTTGTCTGTTCGTTAGATCAAACCATTGTTGCTAAGATTGTAAACAACCCATAACAGAAAGTTGTTGTACAAGTTTTTTGTGCGATACTGTGCCAAAGGCCTTTGGCAGAACTAGTAGAATTACAGAGGTTATCTGGCCAGAGTCAGTGGCTTTGTTGACAGTATCCACAACGGAGATAAGGGCAGTGCTTGTGCTGTGTGCTGGTCGAAAACCATGTTCGGTAGGTGAAAGAAGGTTGTTATGAATGAAGTGGTCTAGTAGTTTTATCTGTATGCATTTTTCTAGGAGTTTGGATAGAGGAGAGAGGACAGAGATGGGTCGATAATTTGTTAGATCATTTGATTTTCCACTTTTGTGTAGTGGGGTAATGATGGATTTCTTTCAGAGATTAGGGACTTGGGACTCTTTAATGGATCGATTGATTAGGATGCATACAGGATAAGCTGTTGCATCTGCAGCAAGTTTTAAATACTCTGAAGAAAGATTATCCGCGGAAAGGGAACAAGGTTTTAATCTGAGGAGAAGCTTGTGTATTAATGTAATAGATACCGGTTGTAATGAAAAAAGATGTGATGGTGTGCTAGATATGGAAGCAATATGGTGAGGGAGTGTTGGTGTTTGTGCAAAATGTTTGAGAGTGTTGTGGAGCTTGATTTTCAGTGGAGTTAGAGTTTGTTTTAATAGTGAAGTATGTTACTAATTTGAGTATGCTATCAGTAAAGTGGGTATTGAACATTTCTGCTATTTGGGAGGGTGTTTTTTCCTGTGGAAGGTTATGGATTTTGTTTTGAGCCTGGGGTATGGAGTCTTGAAATGGTTTTCTAGAAAATTTTGGGGTTATTTTTGTGGTTGGTCATTTGTTGGGAGAAGTAGTTTTTCTTATCTGTGATCAATAGTTTTTTTTTTTTGCCTTATTACATAGTTGCTTATATTTTAGTAAATTTGTCTCATTTTATCTTTATACAGTTGCTTCCAGGCTCAGTCTATGGTTTGTAGCATTTGTTTTGTGCTTTTAATTAGCTATTGTGCATTGTTTGTTTTTGTTCTTTTTGTGTGTAGAGGGGCTAGGCTGTTGAGAGTATCTAAGAATATTTTATTAAAGTGATTGGCCGCATTATCAAGTGGTAGTGTTTTTAGTGGGGACCAGTTGTTAGTTTTTAAAGTGGTATTAAATAGTTGTTGGTTAAAGTTTATTTGATTTCTGGATGATTTATAGGTGTGGGTTTTGGGTAATTGAAGGGTGGTCTTGCAGGTATATGTGGGAAGATGGTCACTTAAGATATTAGGGAGGGTACTAGAATTGCAGTATTTGTGGGGATTGGAGACCAGGATCCAGTCCAATGTGGCTCCTAGGTTTTTACTGTTTTGCATTCTACTGGGTCTGGCTATGAGTTGTGTAAAGCCATAAAGATTAATGCTGCTTGATGGGGAGTCTGTGATTAAATTTAGCAAGTTGATGTCGCCCATGATAATTGGTTCGTTGGAAATATTATCAGATGTCCAAGAGAGAATATCTTCTAGGTTAAGAATGTTTTGGCCTGGAGGTATGTATGCTATGCATAGTTGTTTGGTATTATTTATTTGTAAAGATGCAATAAGAATTTTGGCATTTCTAAATGATGGAACTGGTTTGGAGAGAGGTTGTACTGTGTTGGTATTGGGATAGATTAATACTATGCTGCCTACTTTTTTATGGGTTCTGTCTGTTCTAACTATGTTGAATCCTGGAGGTACTATTTCAGTGTCTTGGATATGTGGTTTTAACCATGTTTCTGTGACTCCTAATATGTCTGGGGAGCATTGTGGTAGCCAGGAATGGGTAAGGCCAATCTCTAACTAAACGGGATAGGTTAATTCAAGCACAAAAAAGGGAAACTGACTAGGCTTGAAGTGGCCTACAAGGGCAAATAACTTAGTACTTACATGTGAACCTATGAAGAGGAGAAGAGGAGAAAGTAGGGCAGTGGTCACTTAGTGATTTAGGAAGAAAAGAGATGCTGGAGCAGCAGTATTTAATTTTTAATATTTGGCGTTTGACTCATTGTGAATTGTGTGCATTTAGTTTAAAACAGAATATCTTCACTGCATGAAAGTCCATAGGATACTAAGTTTCTACATTAGCAGAATGGAAGTATTCAGGAGGAGTGACCAACTCTTCATGTCCTTTACCCCCCCTAAAAGAAAGGGCCTTCAAATGTCCAAAACCATGCTATCCAGGTGGCTGTCAGACTCTCAGATTTTTCTGTAACAAAGAGGGATGTTGTCTTCTCGTGCCATCCAGACCCTGTTTACTGACCACATTGGCCTCATCTACCACTTAAAGAATGTGTTTGTAAATGTTTGTGCAGCAGACACTTGGTATGATCGCAATACCTTCACCAAAGTCTACAAGTTGGACATCGCATCCAGCATATGATCCCTTGGGCTACTGTGATCAAAAGGATGTTTTCTTAGCTGGGTCCACTTATGTAAGCATCTGAGAAGTCTGTCCTGCCTGTCACTGAAGTTGGACCACTTCTTACCAGGTATGAACATTATGTAGCTGTCATAATGTTACTGTGCCTATTGTCAGTGACACTTCCTACCCAGTCATCTCTTCTGAGGTTTTGGAAAGCAAACCAGTCTCTGACTGCTTTCTTCTAGCACTCCCTTAGTAGCTGTGACTGGTAGCTACCTTCTTCTTCTTACCTTTTTCTTCTAGAGGTTCCCTATAGTGTGTTACCTAAGCTCTAGGCACTGAGTAAAAGTCTTAAAACAGCTGAAAGTGCAGGTGTTTAAATTGTTAAACTGAAGCTGTGACAAAAAATGGTGTTGGACACAGAGGAAAATCAAAGGGATCTTTAAATGTTGTTAGAAAAAAATCTGCAGTTTTAATAGCATGGTGAGGATTAGCATGTGTTTAGGAAACATGACAGAAAGCATATTATCAATTTTGCTTATCCATTCTTAGAAAAGTCAAGACATTGCATCACACTACATGCAGAACAAGCCTGAAGTTTCTCTTTTATTGCAAAAATGCCCCTTTTCCACCATATTTTAACTGCAGATGCACTTGGAATCATGGCAGTTTCAGGTAGATCATTTAAGATTAAAATGTGTTGCTACTCAGGGAGATAGAATATAGAAAGTTTCTTTTTTATAGCTTATACAGGGATGTATACACTTGGATATGCTTCCAAATTGACAGTTTGCAAGGTTTGTTTCTAATGTTAAAACTAAACATTGTATGAAAAAG
>NC_056750.1:23259707-23279707 GCF_019279795.1 Protopterus annectens
CAGGGGGATAAAGCCCTGATTATGGGCCAGATGACGTGGGTTCGATTAGCAGCTATGGTGACTGACAGAGTAGAAGGGAGGGATGGATGTTACCATCCCAGGAGGGGAGGACATTGAAGAGGGAGCCTCCTTCAACTGTTCTAGTGGAGGCTGGGGACGTCATATGATAAGAGGCATGGTCCAGAAGAGGAGGGTGGGAGGTGGAAATGGCTGAATTGCTCCATAGGCATTGCACCTCAGGTACCACTACGGGCATCTGAAGGGGGGGTGAATAGGGGATAATCAAAAACCTCCCCAGTAGAATGTGGACAGCTGAGACCCCAAGGATGCCCTTAGGTACCATGACCTGCCACAGCAGATTAATGAAGTATGTCATGGGGGGTGGATTAGCTTGCATACACAGTGTGGATTTGAGGCATTGGGTAGCTGTGCTATAAAGATGATGTAGGGGACCCCAAGAAATACTTGAAGGTGTAATGTTAGATTACAAGAGCTTATCAAGAATATTATCAACAGTAGGGGGCAAGGTTTTTGGGGGAGGTCTGTAGGATTGGTTCAAATTGCTGCCTTTCCTGTACTCACTAGACCCATTCATTCACACATAAGGGTGAGGGCCCTTTGGCCATTCATTCCTCAGTAGATGTAGAAGTTGCATATTACAGACCGTGATCTTGTATACTGTCCTGTCCTCATTCCCCTGGCAACCTGCTGGCTGTGCTATAGCCACCTTTGGAGGTGCACATGCAAATTCTTGACCAAGGGGAGCAGCACTTGCGTCATGAGCACACACAGTTCTTCATGCTGTGGTGATACTGCTGCGGGTATCAGCAGTGCAGAGAACCAAGCTGCCTCCCTTCCCCAGGATGGATGAGCTGGTATTGGCCACTGATTCCCATCCCCCCTCCTTCCTCCAGGATGGGTGACTGGTGTTAACCACTGATTCCCATCCCCCCTCTCCCTCCCGAGGATGGTTGAGCTGGTGTTGGCTACTGATTCCCATCCCCCTTCCCTCCCCAGGATGGGGGAGCTGGTCTTGGCCACTCATTCCCATCCCCCTCACCTAGTCCTTTCAGTATCAATGCTGCTAGTTAAACAAAGTCTTCTGGAGTGCAGTCAGGTCTTCATCCCTGTGCGCCACAAGACCAGCTGTTGGAGTGCTTCTTGTTAATTTTAATGTTTATGATTTTAAAAGTGAAATATGGGAAAACAGTTAGCTTGGCCCCCATTGTTGTGTTACTATTGGTGCATACTGAGATGACTTAGTGTCAGAGTTTGAGGTTAAAACTGAACGCAGTAAAACAATTCTGTGCTCTCAGCAGTTGCTGAGCATAGAGTTGCCTATAATATGATTAATACTGTTAAACATATGCATTGTATTTTTAATAAATTCACAAGTAGTAGCTTAGAAAAATGTAGTTTCCCATATTAGAAACAAATAAGGGAAAATCTAATTTTAAAATAGACACAAGTAGAAGGATATTATTTATAAGGTCATTTTTTAGTGTCCAAATAATTAAAAATGAGGGCTGTTTCATGTTTTACCTTGATCTTTTTACAGGCTTTTTTCTTAATTTTCATAGAAAAGAAAGTGACACATTTTGCACATGCCTTTTCCACAAATATTGGATGTTTTATATTAATAAAATGTAAAATCACACCCCAAGAAAAAATATTTAATAAATAAGATCTACAGGATCTATTATATCATTAATATCATGTTGTGTGCGATTTGTGAAATAACTCATGTCTGCCCCTATTTTGTGCAGTGACATTAATTGTACTGTTCTAAGGAAAGTATTTCTGGATGGATGTTTCCAGAAAAGGACTTTTCATCACCACACAAAATGCATTTGATAGCATACCACATGCTAATATAATTGACAACCTAAATATGCTCCAAATTGATCCATGTGTAGTTAGGTCGAAAGAAAACTAGCTGTGGAAGAGAACCTACACTGTGAGGGTGGCAGGCTCATCCTCAGAAAACATGAAGGTAACCAGTGATGTCCCTCAGGAATCACTGCTAGGATCTCTACTGTTCAGCATATACTTCTCTGACCTCTGTATAAAAATTAGGGACCTCTGATTAACCAGGTTGCAGGTAACTGTAAACTGGGGTTCATTCCAAAAAAGCAGGTAGGAATTGTAGAATTTCTGACAAACACTTGAACATAGAAAACTCTCATTTCAACCCTCCTTTAGCAACGCCAAAGTGCTACTCAGTAGGAAAACATTTAACTCTTATATGTAGTTTAACATAGCTGCTATCTGCATTCCACCACAAACACAAAGTAGAAACATTAATCTACTAGAAGATGCATTAGACTGCCTCTCAAAAAATGTCAAACAACCTACAGTAATACTGTATGATATCTACACAGGTTGGTAAAAACTTACACCAAACCCATCAAGCATACCAGCGCCACTAAACATTAACCTCTCTGACTTTGCCCAACTACTTTATGTACTGATAAAGCCACTGGTAAATAAAGCATTCATGACTGGATGATAATGACTCTCACCTTTCTATCAGCCCTGAATTCTGGACATGTAAAAAGAAGGTAAAGTTCAATTTTGTCTCCTGGCTGACCTCTAAAACTGAAAGTAACGACCTCCAAAGATGCAAGCTGAAAACAGTGCAAAATACAGCATACAAGACAAAGCTACATAACACTCAGAAAACAACACAAAATGTTATATGGAAAAACTAACAAGTCTACTTCCTACAACTTTAAACTAACATCAAGAACAAACCTAAACAGTACTGAGGGATACTGTCAACAAGCTACTAAACCCTGGATAGAAAAAAATGCCTGGGCCACTCCTCCAAGAAATTGACCACAGCATTCTTTGTATCCTTAACAAAAAATTTAAAGAAGTGGCCACCTCACTTTTTCTACATTTCAGTACACAAATCCTGACAGCCATTGCCATTTATCTGATGTTCTGTTTATACTATAACCCACAACTGAGTAAAAAAAAAATCTTACAAAAAAACTAAAACATATCAACCTTGCACCAAAGTACTGTCAAAATTTCCTCCACCTACATTCAATGTTAACAGCCTACCCAACTGCCTAGTAATTAATAGGGCAATGTCAGAACAGTACGTCCCCAACTTCTGTAAAAAGTCCTGCATAATATCACTTCACAGTGGAGGTACAGACTATGACCTCTCCAACTACCAACCTATTTCCATTTATCCCTGTCTTGAATTTTAGAAACTGTACACAGAGTCAATTTCTTCACCATCTCATAACCAGCGATCTAATCTCATACACTCAGCACAGGTTTCAGTGAAATCAGAGCACTTGAAACTGTCTTACTGAACTTCATAAGTATTGCCATCCATCTCAAAAACCTGAACATCTACACCACCTCTATCTTCTTAAAACTGTCCATAGCCTTAAACGTCATTTCTATCGTCTTTCTGCTCCAAAGGTGAGCCAAATTGTAGCGCAGCTGCAGTACCTTAAAATGGCTTAAAAGTTACCTGTCCAACAGAACTCAAGCCATGAGATGGTAATAATTATTCTGAATTCATAGCTAAAACCGTGGGCATCTCACAAGGCTCTGTACTTGAACTTCCTTTATTTAACATCTTTTCAATTACATGTACACAGCAGTCAATAGCACTATTAACACATCCCTAGTTGAGTGTGCTGATGACTCCATTCCAACTTTTTGTGCCAAAAACCCTTCTACAACTGCAACTCAAAGCATAAGCTTTTAACAGACTAAAACAGTGCCTAATAAACTTAAAACTTTTACTGAATGTGAACGGAGATAAGATTATATTTTCATGTGGTAACTCAAAAAACAAAACTCACAATCTAAATAACCCCTCAAAATAGCATGTCTGTTGAACAAGTTACACACAGTAAACTTTTTGGAGTCATTATAAACTGTAAGCCGCACTTTGACAAAAACACAGCCTGTATGACTTGGAACCTAATAAAACTAGGTATGCTGTATGAGTCTAAAGCCTACCTAAATGAAACGTACCAACAAAACAGTGCAGAATTCCTGTTATTACCCATCCTTCTTAAGTCACCATCTATTCTAATATTCACAAATGGCAACTATATAAATTGGGAAAAAATATAACAAGATTGCCACCTTTATTGCAAGTATCCCAAATAAAGCTCTCTACTGTTTAGGTTTGCATAAGGCTAACTAGTCAGAGCTAAAACATGCTTTAACTGTGAAACAACTAAAGACAATACATTTCATTCAAGCCTGGCAATGTCCAACTATTGTCAATATTCGCAATAAATTTAATCCTTCCAGAACCTTGAGATCCCAGCCCCCAAACCTATTAGAAGTTGCTAAATCTAACTACCAATATGATGACTCTCTTTAGTTAGTACAGATGGCTAAACAGTGGAATTCAGTACCACCAGACCTGAGAGGCCAACCAAACCTTAATCATTTGATTCCTAAACTAAAAGAATACTTATCCTCTACCTGGAGCTTACATTCCATTACAGGTGCTTCCTCTGCTACCTACTGCCTGCGCCTATTATAACCTAATGCATCATTTTCTACAACACATACCTTCTCCATTCTGTTTGTTTCTCCTTTCCTCTGCTCTAATCACTTACATGTCATAGTAGCATGTTCTCTCTCTAACCCTGACCTGACAAATATGATGAATAATGTTCATGTACGACTGTAGAATCCATTTTGTCTTGTATTTTACCATGGTTTGTGGCATCAGCCTTCTTCCATTGTAAATATTGTATAGAATTTCATTGTATTCTTTTGTACTTCAGCTATTATGGAACTTTTCTCCCTAGGCCTCTGCTGAAAATTGCTTTTGCTGAGATTTACTACCCTAGTTAACAATTGGAAATTAAAAAAAAAACTACCAACCATCAGTTAGGCCAACAGGTATAAGATGGCCTTGTCTCTTCATGATCTGCCCATAATTTTTGATTCGTTATTTCACCACTTCATGTACATATTCTTGTAAAATGGTTAATACCGCTTCCCTTCTTGATTATTTCTGTATTTTTCTTCAATCCATCCACTATAGCCCAGTGATCTGAGAATCCAACTACAATTGTCTTTTAATTTTGTAGTTTTATCCGAGAAATTAACTTCCGTTTTAAGTTCTCTTCCATAAGGATTTTCTGTCTTGTCTTACTGTTATGTAGTGCTTTGAATTTTTCTTTTATGTGCTCCACATTGCTGAGTAAAGATTTACTTGCCATGTTACCAGATCATTGCTGAAAAGTGACTGCTGACCAGCTAACTTACTCAGTTATCAAATGAAATTAATTAACAAATTTCCCATAGTTCATTACCTAGTTAGAGTTTTATGACATCTTGTGCCAAATTCCTTGTTTCTTTCCATATATTGCAGTCAGTCACCTACTATAATAATATCTGTATCAGTTATAACATACTTTTTGGTGTCTTCAGATAAAGCTGTCTTTCACGTGTCCAGCACCATTTTCCAGTGTGTAGTTTTTTTCTAGATTTCATACATAAAATAAGTAAGAATCCTAGTCTTTCTATAAAACATTCGGAATGTGTACGTCCCTATTACCGTATATAACTGCATTTCCTGAACATGTGTCTGCCACAAGATTCTGTGCTGTCTTCCTACCACACACACAATATCTCAACATGCGCCCTTTGCTATTCATTTAACTAAATGATACCAATCAAATAAATAAAATCTGCTTGAATTTTTTGGCACCAGTTTAATACCAGTAGTCCTCTGACATTATTTTTATATTAGTTGTATTTATTGCCCAAACTTAAACAAAATTATTTTCCTTTCTTAGTTTCAGTATTCTGCATGTCTTTTATATTCTGGTGCATCCTATAAACTCACTATCCTCCATAGCAATATCTCTGTACCTGCATTTCCACACTCAGGCCCGTCCTCTTCCTCTTTATTGTCTTATAACACATCAGACCCTTAGTAGTTAGTGTGAAGTATGGAACATTAATTCCTCTCTGTCTGTTACCCACTCCCACCCCCTTCCTTATAACACATCAGACCCTTAGTAGTTAGTGTGAAGTATGGAACATTAATTCCTCTCTGTCTGTTACCCACTCCCACCCCCTTCCTTATAACACATCAGACCCTTAGTAGTTAGTGTGAAGTATGGAACATTAATTCCTCTCTGTCTGTTACCCACTCCCACCCCCTTCCTTATAACACATCAGACCCTTAGTAGTTAGTGTGAAGTATGGAACATTAATTCCTCTCTGTCTGTTACCCACTCCCACCCCTTCCTTATAACACATCAGACCCTTAGTAGTTAGTGTGAAGTATGGAACATTAATTCCTCGCTGTCTGTTACCCACTCCCACCCCTTCCTTATAACACATCAGACCCTTAGTAGTTAGTGTGAAGTATGGAACATTAATTCCTCTCTGTCTGTTACCCACTCCCAACCCCTTCCTTATAACACATCAGACTCTTAGTAGATAGTGTGAAGTATGGAACATTAATTCCTCTCTGTCTGTTACCCACTCCCACCCCTTCCTTATAACACATCAGACCCTTAGTAGTTAGTGTGAAGTATGGAACATTAATTCCTCTCTGTCTGTTACCCACTCCCACCCCCTTCCTTATAACACATCAGACCCTTAGTAGTTAGTGTGAAGTATGGAACCTTAATTCCTCTCTGTCTGTTACCCACTCCCACCCCCTTCCTTATAACACATCAGACCCTTAGTAGTTAGTGTGAAGTATGGAACATTAATTCCTCTCTGTCTGTTACCCACTCCCACCCCTTCCTTATAACACATCAGACCCTTAGTAGTTAGTGTGAAGTATTGAACATTAATTCCTCTCTGTCTGTTACCCACTCCCACCCCCTTCCTTATAACACATCAGACCCTTAGTAGTTAGTGTGAAGTATGGAACCTTAATTCCTCTCTGTCTGTTACCCACTCCCACCCCCTTCCTTATCATTATCACTTTTTTCAAAATGTCATTTTCTTTTGCCTTTTCCCTTTGAGCATTCATGATCCTATTCTCCCTTTGTTATATAATTTTACTGATTTGTAACTAGTGCTTCTACTCACTTTGCTTGAGCGTCATGTACATTTTCGTCATCGTGTTCACAGTCAAACTATGCATTTCCTTTCTTGTGACATTTTCTGCATTTTGGCACACCGTAATGAATGCCCCGTCTCCCCACAGTGACGTTTCTATCACTTTCCACCACCAAATGCATGTCAGAACCACAAAAATGATTTTCTGCTGACCCCAGTATCTAGCAGTGCCCCTCACTGCCTTTACGTTTATTACACCGAGTCTATAATTAACTTTTTTTCGCATACTTTCAATGATACATTTGATGTTGAATGTGCGGCATCACATTCTGCTGCAGACGATATCCATCAGCCCCCTTTTTTTCCACTGTATCAGTCCTGAATTGAACTATTAATTTTCTTTTTAAATGTCAGTTTACAACAGTATATTTAAACCAAGGCACAGTCTTATTGTTCAGATTTCTTAACAACAAAAACGTTGGGCATTGGTACAATTGTTAATGTCTTTAGCTTACAGTTTGAAGATATGGGGCTTGATTTCCACCTTTGAAAGGGAAATTGGCTAGGCTTAAAATTACTGACAAGGGTAGTTAACCTAGTACTCAAGTATGTATAAATAAAAAGATCCAAATATCCCTTGACAGGACTGCTTGAATCTCAGACGAGTATAACAGCAAACATCTTGCACTTTAAAGCCCAGTGGTACAGTAATATTGCCCTCCACAAAATACGTCTGCAATGTGCCATCAGTCTTTTAGTTATTCTAACGAAAAGTTTATTTTTATTTCTTCTCTTCAAAGTAGTCACAGCTTGTTGTAGTGCTACAGCTGTAGCATATGATCTTTTTTCTCTAGCTGGTAAAAAAGTTCCATGTTCATTAGAAACACATCCACAGGGAAAAAAGTTACTATAGAAGTTTCACATCTTAATTCTACCCTTTGTCCATTAACCATCTCCAATACAGCTAGTACACAGTCGTCTTCCTGCTGAGTTTTAACCCAAGAAAGAGCAGGATCTCATGTAAATTTTCATCCCATCTTCAAGTGATGGGTTTGGATGCAGTCCTCGGATTTGACTTGGCTGTTACTAAAGCTAGTAGCATCCAAAAAACTCTTGAGCTTGTCCCTTATCCGTAATGCACCAACCCCAAGTTCCCTCAGATTTCGTTTGCCACTTTTCGTAAAAGACGTGGTTGACCATAGCTCTCGAGCATTTTTCAAATAAGTATTGTAATTATTCTTTAAATCTTAATATTTTCTAATTTGTCTTAAATTATATAATGTTTCTATCCCTTATATTTCAAGCTATTGTACAGTATGTACTTCTTAAAATACTATTGCTAGTATTTCCTTTCTACACTCGCTGTAGCCCTTTATTACCGTTGCTACTGTTGCTAGTATTTCCTTTCTACACTCGCTGTAGCCCTTTATTACCGTTGCTACTGTTGCTAGTATTTCCTTTCTACACTCGCTGTAGCCCTTTATTACCGTTGCTACTGTTGCTAGTATTTCCTTTCTACACTCGCTGTAGCCCTTTATTACCGTTGCTACTGTTGCTAGTATTTCCTTTCTACACTCGCTGTAGCCCTTTATTACCGTTGCTACTGTTGCTAGTATTTCCTTTCTACACTCGCTGTAGCCCTTTATTACCGTTGCTGGTAGTTTTTTCTTTCTTTTTCCTTTCTGTCCTGAAAAAAAAAAAATCTGTTCTTAAATTTGTTTTTTTTATAGTTTTCGGTTATGGCAAAAAAAAAAAGGCCTCACTGGATATAAAAAATGCGTCAAGTGTGGGCACAAACTTCCAATGTCTGATGCCTACATTGTGTGTGTTTATTGTCTAGGGCCATTACATCTTCAAGATGATTGTTCCATATTCAACCCCAGGGCTCTTATAGAAAGAAAGAATAAACTTATTTTGAAAGGCTTACTCCTTCTGCCTTTGGAGAGGCTATTTCTGGAGATCAGTCTCCCAGAAGTAAACAGTCGAAGACTTCATCTCCAAAACCATCTACATCATCCACCCTGGTTTTAGAGACATCCAGGAAAAGAACCAAGATGGATCTAACCTCATCCTCAGATCCAAAAAAGAAAAAATTGATGGACCAGACTTCCACAGTTCCGACTACCTCCAGCCCTACCGCCTCAAGTCTTATTTGTCTACCCAGGACAAGATACTTGCCATCTGTGGATCAGGTGCCCTCAAGGGTGCCCTAACCTTTTTTGGAGCATCACTGACCCAGGTCCCCCTCTATTGTTTCCACTCGTTCTGTGGAAAGAATGGTGTGGAAGATCCTCTCTGTGCAGAGTCAGATGGGTGTCTTAAACTCCTATCCCTTCAGGTCAGGTGGTCAATTCTTCAACTACACCCCCACTACAAGTTCCTCCTCTGATTCCTTCATCTGTTTCAGAGTCCCTGGATCTAAGAAGATGATAGTATTTTAGGATCCAAAACTTACTATGAGTGCTCCTGTTTAGTGGGATCCAGAGTGCTCTTGGAGCCGAAGCGTCACTGTTGGATCTGAGGTGTTGGAGTCGACCCCGAAGTTGTCAGAGCTGTCTGCTCACCTTGGAGCCTTGGCATTGGATAGCTTGGCTCTGGCTTCCACCTTGGAGGGGGGGGGGGTTGCTTTCAGAGCAGAGGAGGATGGCGATCCAAAAGCTTGTCTTTTCGGACCTGAGGTCTTCACTTTCTCTGGAGCGGTCTGCCTTTGAGGCTGTGAAGAGGATTTATTCTGCCTCAGCAGAATGAATGGATCCAATTCCCTTGGATTTTCTGCCTTTTACCTTGATATCTCTGGGCTCAGAGCCTCATCACTCCTTACCACAGGGACAGCCAGTCCGAGCCTAGGCTTCCCAACAGGGTATTTCATTTTCTTCAGATACCTTCCTGGACCATACCACTGAGAAGGTCCTTAGGAAGAAGAAGTGTAAGAAGAAGCACTTGGACTCCCCAGAGGAGTTGGTCATGGAGGATACGGGCTTTGATGAAGGTGAAGGGTCTTGAAGATTTCTCACTTGGAGACATCTTTGAGGTCCTAAAGCAAAGAAGTGGTTGGACGCCCAGAAACCCTTCATCCAAGGAGTCGGTATTCCTAAAGGCTTTTGGTACTGGCTTGTCTACCTCCTGGGTCACTCCACCTGTCAACAAGTTTATTGAGTTGGTCTCTCGGTGGGCATGGAAGGAACCTGATGCACCTGAATTCTTACCCAGAAGATCGGACAACATTATGGCACCACCTTTGGGAAAAGAGTTTTGGGCTAAAGGGGTCCCCATTGATGCCATCATCGTGGTGGCGGCCACCAAAAGGGAACTTGCTGAAGAGAGTTCCAGTGTTCATCAGCCTAACAGAGAGTCTAAGGTGATGGACAAGTTTGGGAAGCATGTTTACGTCTCAGTGACCTTCGCCTTAAGGTCACTGAATTATTTGGCACACTTTACTAGGTTGCAGAGGGATTTGATTAAGGAACTGTCAAATACCCTCTCAGGATCCATGACTACAGAGGTCCAATCATCCCTGACTTCTCAGTTGGCTACCTTGCAATCTGTTTCCAATTCGTCCATGAGGCTTATTTCAAATGTAGTCTAAGGAACCTCAAGGGAAGCTGTTTCAGGCATTTCCATCAGGAGACATACCTGGGTGCAATTACGTGATTTTGTGGAGCCCTTCTTCATTTGTCAGCGATCCTTTTAACAGCACATCTTTGTTTGGCCCCAGAGTGAAGGACATGCTATCCAGGTGTGAGAAGGATGGAAAGACCGTATCTGCTACGTGCGTATGTTTTTGACCCCTCAAAGGTCCTTTTCTGGGAATCAACAAGGTCAAAAGATGTGGTACAAGAAATCCCAGGGTCCTTTGCAGAGCAAATGTGGATGAACTTCCCCCAGGGGCAGAGTAGGGAACTCCAGTGGTCAACACTGCCCCCGCAGCAGAGGGTCCTACAAAACCAGAGGTCCAGAGATTCTTTCTTTGACAGACTTTACCAGTGCTCCTGAAAGGAGGCCTAGTTGCCTATATCTGGAGGCAGTTGGAGGTCATTTATCCCTGCACCAGAGAGCTTGGCTAGACATAACAAAAGATACTTTGGTGCAGAGGATTATTTCCATAAGTTGTATAATACCCTTTTCCTTTCACCTCCAGTCTCAAAGAATATCCTCAGTTTTCCACTGAGAGGGAAGAAGCAGGAATTCGAATACAAGGGCTGCTAGAAATAAGAGTCATCTGAGAGGTCCCACCAGACCAGATATAATCTGGAATTTACTCAAAATTCTTTGTAGTGTCAAAGAAAACAGGGGACTGGAGACCAATTTTGGATCTCAGCAATTTGAAAAAGTCAGTTTGACGCACCAAGTTTTGGATGGTCGTGGTTCAGTCCATTCTCCCTTTTCTGGGCAAGGATTACAGGATGTCTCGATAGACCTTCAGGATGCATACTATCGCATAAAGATGAATAGATGATCCAAAAATTACTTACCCTTCTGGCTGGGAGCCAGTCATTACCAATTCAGAGTTCTGCCCATTGGTCTCACCATAGCCCCCAGTGTGTTCACCAAATGTATGACAGTAGTAGCAGCTCACTTGAGACTGCAAGGATTCCTGATGTTTCCATATCTAGATGACTGGCTCATTACCACCCCAACCAGGCATCAGTTAATAAGGGCAAGAGATCAGGTTCTCCAGATGTGTTCTCATCTTGGGATAACCATAAATTACAAGTCTGAACTGGAACAACTCAAAATTTGGAATTCACAGGAGCACTGTTCACAAACTAAGTGGTAGCTTCACTGCCTCCCTCAAGCGTTCAAACTATACGATCACAGGTCAGAAAAATAATCTGCAGTATCAAGATTTCTGCCCGCTTGGTCCCTCTACTCTAGGATCAATGTCAGCGGCAATAACACTAGTGCCTTTAGCCAGATTTTACATGAGGATTCTACAGTGTTTGCTAGCAGCACAGTGGTCGGTGTTTTACCAATCCGTGTCAGCTCTGATATGAATCACTCAGATTTGCAGGAGAGATCTCAGATGGTGGATTCAGTCAGATCAGGTTCTACAAGGCCATCCATTCATTCCCCCCTCAGACCAAGGCTATAGTGACCACGGACATTCCCCAGCTGGGGGGGGGGGGGGGCATTTTCTGGGAAAAACAGTCCAAGGCACTTGGTTCCCCAAAGAGGCCAACTTGTATATCAATGTCCTAGAGATGAGAGCAGTGTTTTTAGCACTGCAGGACCTTCAAGATGATCTCCCTTCGGGGATGATTGCAATTCAAACAGACAATATGACAGTAGCTTAGTACATCAACAAACAAGGAGGGATCAGATCTTGCCCCTTGTGTCAAGAAGTGCTCAGAGTGTGGCAATGGGCAAGCCCATCTAACCAGTTTCTCATAGTAATACACATTCCAGGGAAGTCCAGTGTGATAGCAGACAAGCTGAGTAGGTGCATTGTTCTACAGGAGTAGTCTCTCAACAAGAACATGACAGAAATGTGTTTTCATTGATGGGACTAGCCTTACTGCAATCTTTTTGCTTCTCCCCGAAAAAACAAAAGTAGAAGCTACTTTGCCCTAATCCCCCCACAGGGGATATCACAGAAGGAATGCTCTACTTCACGATTGCCCCCCGGTCTACTTTATGCCTATCCACCAATCGCATTAATTCCGAAATGCCTAACATACCATGTTGAAGAGCAAAGTCATCCTTATTGTTCCTTACTGGCTTTGAAAGATTTGGATCCCCTTCCTTTGGCCTGACTTACTTCGCCAACCTTGGATTCTGGATCTGACTCCAGACCTCCTGTCTCACCTGATAGGCATGATCCATCCAGACATATCAGGCCTCAGGCTGACGGCCTGGCTTCTCCATTTCCATCAATAGCCAGACAACTTGTGCTCTCTTCCCTTGTCCAACATAATCTTTTATCTTGCCATACACCTTCAACATGTGAACTCTATTCCAGTAACTTGAAAAGATTTGTGTACTGGCACATCAAAATCAGGTGGACCTTTTTTTAGCTCCGATACTTAACATCCTTGAGTTTTTAGCCCTACATTTTACGTGAGGAGCTATTTCCTCAACCGTTAAAATTTAGTTAGCAGAGATGTCAAACTTTTCCACTGATTTTGAGGGTTCCTCAGCAGCCTCTCATAAGTTGTACATGCCAGGCACTCTACTTTTAAGACCTCTCTTTAAAGACCCTGCTCCCCCATGGGACCTCAGTCTGGCACTGCAGGCACTTATACATTCTCCCTTTGAACCAGCAGCTAAATGTGACCTCAAGTATGTTACTTGGAAAATGTTTTTTCTAGTAGTCATTACATGTGCTAGGCAAATTTCTGAAATCTAAGCATTGTCTTCAAAACTTCCATACTTGATTTTTCACAAGGATAGAGTGCTGCTACAAACTAATGCCTTCTCCCTTCCCAAGGTGGTGTCAGAATATAATATCAATCAATCCATTAATATACCAGTCTTCTTCCCTAGTTTTGCAAACAAGAGCAAATGCATGTTACATTATTGGATGTTCACAAACAATTACTTTTTTACCTGCATAAGACAAAAGACATAAGAAAAACAGACCAGTTGTTTGTCTCCTTTGCAGACATGAAATTGGGTAAACCAGTTGCCAAAGTAACTGTAGCCAGATGGCTAATTGATTACATCTTATTTATTTATAAAAAAATTGGGTATTACCTTACCACAACCGATGCAAGCTCATTCAACTAAATCCATGGCAGCGTCTTCAGTTTTCCTATCCAGAGGGTCCATGGATGACATATGTGCAGCAGCTACGTGGACTACTCCCCATAACTTTGTTACTCATTATAAATTGGATATGGTCTCCAGAGGTAGATCATCATTTGATTCAACTGTGCTCAGGAATGTCCTTCCTTATAGTCCACCCGGGATTTTAGATAGCTGGGGACTCTGTCCCATACGTTGAGGATAGAATGAAAACTGACAGTATCAGATAACAAAGTTATGTACTTACCATAACGTTCCATCTGTGTTGTCTCTTTTCATTCTTCCTCCTTTCTATTTACAAACTTCTGGAAGAATGCGTTTTTTAAGGGACATTACTGTCCTTTATATTGAGCTCCAAGTATAGTCTTTTTCTATATTGAGTGCATGCAATTGTACACCTCCTTTATCTATGCATAGTAAATATTTCCTTTCTGGTAAAAATCAGCAAACAAGGTCTGAGGGATCTTAGGGCTGGTGCATTATGGGTAAGGGAGAAGCTCGAGAGTTTTTTGGTTGCCACAAGTTGTAGCAATGGCTGAGTCAGATCCAAGGATCGGATCCAAACCCATCAGTTGAGGAAGAAGGAAAATGGACAACACAGATGGAATGTTATGGTGAGTACATTACTTCTTTTTCGTCATCTGGTACCTTCTGCATCATGCTCTGTAATCTTGCATTATCCAGTGCATGATCAGACATTTCTGTTATTTCATTACTATCCTGTTGGTGTAATCTTTCACTTTCTGCAACATTTTTGTCAATCCAAATGGCCAGTGTTGCACAAGACAGCATGAAACTGCTTGCTTGAAGTTTTTTTGCACCCTTGCAACTCTCAGGCACCATCTAGCGGTCAGTAAGAATAGGGGCCTTTTCCAGGTGCCTTGGCCAAATTTCCTCTAACCAGAATGAATTCTAACTCTGGTCTCCCCAAAACAGAGGCCATAGGCCCAGTAGGACTAAGGCAATCAGCAAAGCGTTAAAAAATAATCCTGAGATAAGACTTCTGATATTGATGTAAAAAGTTTGTATTCTGTTAAGTTTGTAAGCGAATCAGAGCAATATTTAAAAACTGTTCCTGATGTTGAACCTTTGTCCCACTTCACTGGCTTCCAAAGTCCTTAAAACACTTCCCATTCCTAAACGTTTTCCTTCTGTCCTTCCTGTAACTGGTAGTGCATGCAACCGATAAAAGCGCCATGCACTAGAACGAATTTTGATCAGGTTTCCAATCCTAACCTTTTGTTATGTGCTTTTGCCATGAATGCCAAGATTCATCTCTTGAACTTTGCTCTCAAGGTGAATTCCTTGGTATCTGTATCTCAAACACATAATAAGTTGGTTTTGATCAGAGACCCGATCATAATCCTCTGTTAACACCTCCCAAAGATAGTTTCTGTGATATTAGAATTAAAAAGAGATATACCTGTAATGAAATGACTAATTAGTAGACTATAGAAGGCCTTGAAAGAGGTTAGGCTAGATGGACAGAAGAAACAGGAGGCCAGATTCCAAGAGTTGCCCTCACTGTAATTCTGCCATGATTCTGAAAGACTTGCTCTCAGTACAAGTGACTTTTTTCAGTGTAAGGTTTATCTGTAAACAGACTTACACTGGGGGCTAGATTCCAAAAGACCTGCTGTCAGTGTAAATGGTCACCTTCTAGGGAACAAATGGACTATATGGTGCAGAAGAGAGAGGGGGGCCTCATAGTCACTGGGGCAGAGAGGAAAAGAGAAACTAAAAGATTGTTGATATTTTCCAAGTGATCTGATATTATCCAAGTCGTCATTCATCACCATAGGTTCTAGGATCTAATATTGGATCTGAGCTGGGAACATACTATAGACAGATCCAAGACTCTAGCTCCTCCCTCTCCCATGATGCCCTTCTGTCCTCTAACCCCCAGATTTCATTTGCTGTGTTTTCTGTGCAGACACGATTCCTTGGCTCTGCCTAAGATAAGTGCTTTTTTCTTAAATTCTTATAGTTTAGTACATTTGGATGTAGTTTTAGTGTTGTTAGTTGTCTTTGATAGTGTGTTTCTTCCTTGTAGTACCTCCCTTCCCCTCAGCTTAGCCTTTTAGTGAACTTAGTTCAGTGTGAGGTTTTTTTGGCACCTTTTTTTCCCATAGCTGTTACGGTTTTGTTTTGTGTGTGTGTGTGTGTGTGTGTGTGTGTGTGTGTGTGTGTGTGTGTGTGTGTGTGTGTGTGTGTGTGTGTGTGTGTTTCTGTGTTTCTGTGTTTCTGTGCTTTGTTTCCTAATGTAGTTATGGCTGATAAGCCCTCAGGCTTTAAGAAATCCTCTTTATGTGGTTGGAAGATGCCCAATTCCGACGCGCATGAGGAGTTCTTGTATTGATTAAGCAGTCTGCACCTGGAGGTTGAATGCAACATTTGTGCTACATTCAACACCAGGGTCTTGGCAGAGTGCCACAACAAGCTCCTGTTGAAAGGTCTGGCTCAGGGGAGAGCTTTTGTTTCCCCCTTGAAGGCTTCCTCTACTGATCCAAAGAGGAAGGCCCCTTCCTCTCAGGCGGCTATTTCTAAGAAACAGCAGCTGTCAGATCCTAGGTCCCCAGATCCGATCCCAACCCAGCTCAGTCTGTCTCAGATCCGAGACCTGCAGAGACATCTCCTGGATCCAGGGCTTCTCTGGATCAGAGGCCCTTAGATCTGACTAGGGTCAGGCCAGCCTCAGCTCCAAAGAACTGGTCATTTTGGCCTTCATGTCCAACAGGATCCTCAGATCTGTTTATAATTTTGGAGAGATTACTGTTCCGTCTACCTCCAGACAAGGCAGTTCAGTTGGCCCCAAAACCTCGGAGCCAAACTCCGGGACATCGCAGCAAGTCCGTGAGGTCCCCCTCTAAGTTGACTCACTCCTCTAGATCTTTGAGCAGTCTGTTACCCTCAGACATGGACAGAATTATGAGGAGCTTCCTCAAGACCACAAATAGAGTTCTGACTCCTGGCTTCCCCTGCCAGTCAGCTGGGGGGGGGGCTTTGCCCCTCCCTGTTACTCTTTTCTCCTCTTCCAACTCTGGTGACTTTGGAATCTCAGGACCTGGATGCCTGAAGTCAAATTCCGGAGAGGACGAGTATTCCCCTTTTCTCAACCCTGTCAGGGACCCTGACCCTCGGAGCAGAGTGAGCCCCGTGCCAGAGTGGTTGATATTGGCTGTGCTGGGGTGGGATCTGGTACCATTTCTCAGACTGGTCCCTTCCCCTTTTCTCTTTGGCCTTGGTTAGCTCTAGACCGGGATCATCCGGGGGGTCGTGGTGCTGTTTCCATACTCATTCCTCCTCTCCAGGGGACCTCTCCTTCATGGCTTTCCGGGTGGTAGAGAGGACCTTCTCCAGGGCTGGTTCCATCTACCACACCTCTCGGTCCCTCCCTGTCTCTCTCTACTTTGGCTGGTGAGTCCTCCCATCCTTTCTAGGGTCAGCCCTCCCGTTTGAGCCTTTAGGGGTTCCCTCCCCTCTAGGAGTCCCTGCCTCTTCTGAGTCCTCCCTAGAGCCCTCTGCAGAGGAGGTACATTGTAAGAGGAAGTGCAAGAGGAGGCACTTGGACCCCCTCCATGGAGTCCGTCACTGAGGACATGGACCTTGATGAAGGAGACAGGTCCCCCAGATCCCCACCCGACAATGTGTCCTTTGGGGACATCCTTAAAATGTTGAAGCAGAAGGGTGGATGGTCTCCCTAACCCCCATCTTCAGAGGAGTTCATGTTTTTGAAAGCTTTAAGGATGGGCCCGTCTACTTCCTGGGTGTCCCACCCTGCTGATGAGTTAGTAGGTTTGATCACCAGCAAGACCTGGAAGGAACCTGATACAGTAGAGCCAGTCCCAAAAAAGGCAGGCAAATTTCTTAGCTCTCCTGTGGACCATTCTTTCTGGAGCAAAGGTGTCCCAATCAATGCCATTGTGGTTGCCGCCACCACCAAGAAGGAACTGGCAGAACAGGGCTCCATGGTCCATCCCCTGAACAGGGAGTCCCGGGCGATAGACTGTTTTGGGAAGCGCATGTAGGCCTCAGGTACTTTTGGGCTGGAAGCGGTTAATTATTTGGCACACTTTATCCACCTCCAAAGAGATTTGGTCCAAGAGCTTTCCACCTCCCATACAGAGTTGTTGCCAGCGGAGGACTTTAAGAAGGTGTCTCCCAAGCTATCCACTGTGACTTCCCTTGCGAATTCCTTGATGAGGTTAATTTCCAACACTGCAGAAGCTACCTCTCGGGCAGCAGGTACTGGAATCACTTTGAGGCATCCTGCCTGCCTTCAAAGCATCTTTTACCAATGCCCTCTTTGATGGGTCTACTCATTTTGAACCTTCCGTGAAGGACACTTTGAACTGTAGTGAGCAGGAAGGGAAGACTTTGCTTGCAGTTGTGATGAAGCTTTGTACTCCCCAGAGGTCCTTCTCTAAGACCCAGTAGGGAACTAGGACGATATGATTCCAGAAGTCACAGTCTCCCTTCCAGGATGCTTCTGATGACTCCTCCTCTAGAGACAGAAGGAGAAGTTTCAATGGCTTATGCCACCCTCGAGGCAGGGGAGGTCCACAAAATCAGGGCTCCAGGGAACCCTTTTCTGAACAGCCCTATTGGTGCTCCTGAAGCATTGCTCACCTGCTCTGCCCTGGAGGCAGTCGGGGGGGGGGGTCTCATTTTCCTACACCCACCCCACTAGCCTAGACAAATATCACGTCCGATTAGTGGGTGTTAAATATCGTTTCCAGGAGCTACCCTTCATTCCCTCCAGTGAGATGTTATCTCCCCAATGTTCACCCAGTCAGAGGGAGGTGGCCTTCAAAGAAGTTCAACAACAACTTCTAAAAAGAGCCATGCAAGATTTCCTCGCAGGACGAAGAGGATCCAGTACTTATTCTCACTTCTTTTTAGTGCCAGGAAAGATGGGGGACCTGTGTCTTGTTTTGGATCTCAGTGAGCTCAATCTTTCAGTCAAGAAGTCAATGTTCTGGATGGTCACTGCTCAGTCCATTCTGCCTCCCTTATGAAAGGATGATTGGATGTGATCAGTAGATCTCCAGGATGCCTCCTTATCACATCAAAATAGATAGGCATTCCAGGAGACATCTTCGCTTCCGGCAAGGGTCCAATCATTACCAGTTCAGAGTGTTACCCTTCAGTCTCACCACAGTCCCCCAGGTGTCTATCAAATGTATGGCAGTGGTAGTGACTCACCTACAGCTGCAGGGTTTTCAGGTCTTTCCGTACCTCAACGATTGGCTTATCACGGCACCTTCAAGGCTTTGACTGCTACAAGAGGTCCATTATGTTCTTCCCCTCTTCCGTCAGTTGGGGATCTCTGTCAACCTTACAAAATCCAATCTGGTCCCCACACAACAGTTGAAATTCATAGGAGTTCTGTTAGACACTGTTTCAGAGATTGCAGCTGTACCTGTATGCAGGGGGTCAGTTGATCCGGGAACAAGTTACACAGATCTTAGACCTGTCGTGCCCCCTGGTTCTTCGGGCCCTTGGATCCATGGCCTTGGCCATTCATTTCATTCCCCTGGCAAAGTACCACATGCAAGTGTTGCAATGGACCGTAGCAGTTCAATGTTCGGCTCTGTTTCATCCCCTGTCCATGACCATAAATCTGATGCCTGTGTGCAGACATCACCTCCTTTGGTGGTTTCAATCTCAGGATCTCACTCTAAGTAGGCCCTTTTCTCTTCCTCCACCCAAGGCCACAGTGACCACGGACGCTTCCCTGTTGGGATGGGGGGCATTTTCAGGGGGAGTCTGTCCAGGGCACATGGTCCCCCACAGAGACCAAGTTTTTCATAAACGTCCTAGAGATGAGAGCAGTTCTTCCTATCATTGCAAGCTTTTCAGGACTGCCTCCCTTGAGGGATGATTGCAATTCAGACAGACAACATGGCTGTGGACAGGTATGTCAACAAACAGGGGGAACACATTCTTACCTGTTGTGCAGAGAGGCCATGAGCGTGTGGGAATGTGGGATGTCCTCCGGGCGCTTCCTTCTTGCAGTGCATATACCCAGGGATTCCAACGTGTTGACTGACAAGCTCAGCAGATTGCTATTAAGTCCTTATGAGTGGTCCCTCAATGGCGAAGCAGTTTTTCGACCATTGGGGTCAGCCTTGCTGTGACTTTTCTGCCTCCTCAGCCAAACACAAATGCAGCAAGTACTTCACCCTGATCCCCCTGCCGGGGAGTCACCAAGGGATGCTCTAGTTCGTGATTGG